>NW_021144767.1:3972700-4248806 GCF_900634625.1 Parambassis ranga
GAGAGAGAGAAGAGAGGAGGGAGAGAGAGATAGAGAGAGGGGAGGAGAGAGGAGAGAGCCAAGAGGTGAGAGAGGAGAGAGGGAGAGAGACAGGAGAGGAGGGAGAGGAGAGAGAGAGAGAGAGGGAGAGAGAAAAAGGGAGGGAGAGAGGGGGGGAAAGAGGGAGAGAGGAGAGAGCAAGAGGGAGAGAGAGAGAGGGGGGAGAGACAGGAGAGAGGAGGGGAGGAGACAGGAGAGAGAGAGAGGGAGAGAGGGAGAGAGAGGGGGAGAGAGAGAGAAGGGAGGAGAGGAGGGGGGGAGAGAGGGGGGAGAGAGAGAGAGAGATAGAGAGGGAGAGAGAGAGAGGGAGAGAGAGAGAGGGAGAGAGAGAGAGGGAGGGAGAGATAGAGAGGGAGAGAGAGAGAGAGAGAGAGAGGGGGGGAGAGACACAAGTTATTTTACAAGTTGAGAGGCTCAGGCATTATTTTATATCTGTCATGTCAAAGTTGATCCAAAATATTGAGTTGGAGTTATTAGTGTTTGTATTGCAGCAGTTTTAAATGGTGTTTTCCACTTAGGTCCATTAACTCCTATTATAATACTACATTTTAATATCAGAGCCATAACAACATGGAATCATGCATTTCTTAATGTAAGGGTTTCATTTGTGAGGACATGTCAAAGTTCATGATCATAAATTCAGCTTCACATTCTTCATTTCACTGCTTCTAAGACAAAAACATGTTCTGACCTGAAATCACAGTCAGTGATTCAAATGAAAGTGAAACATCATCAACATTTAAAGCACAAAGTTGAAGCTGCTGTCACTTCCACACACTCTGCTTCTACACACAGCACAGACTCACTGAGGAATCAGGAAACAACCAGAACCCAGCATGTAGAGGCTGAGTGAATGTGGTGCTGAAGGTGTGGAGGTGGATCAGTGTGTCAGAGGAGACTCTGTAGAAGGACAGAGTGCCAGCAGGACAGTCCACATACACTGCTGCTCTGTCAGAGACAGAGGAGGAGGAGATGGATGTTACTGTGTTATTGTGCCAGACAGAGTAACGACGATCAGAGCAGATCAGACTCCAGGACTGATTGTTTAATCCAAACCTGCAGTCAACACTGTCTCCTTTCCTTCTGATTCTTCTGTAACTCACTGATATATGAACCCTTCCTCTCCACTCGACCTCCCAGTAACAGCGACCAGTCAGAACATTTCTACACAGCAGCTGAGGACACCAGTCAAATCTGTCTGGATGATCAGGATATGGCTGCTCCTCCTCCACATGTGTCACCTTCCTGTTGTTGTCAGACAGTTTGAGCTTTGTGTTCACTGAGTTTGTGTCGACTTCAAGTTGACAGAAATCTGATGGAGAGAAAAAGACACAGCTGCAGTTTATCATCTGACACATCTGATGGCTTCATTCTGTCTTTACTGACTGATGTGTTGTTCATTCATACAAAGTTTATCATCAGACTTTTTGTCACTAATGTTTGAATGAACAAACACACAACTATCAGCTTTGTGTTCAAACACAACTGGATATTTGCAGCAATGTGAGTAAAGACAGACGACACATTTAGAACATGAGAAGAACAGCAGCATCAACTGTATCATTGGATAAAGAGCATCATCCAAAAGCTCCTTCATCAGAGTCTGGAGGAGGATCTGGACTGAAAGACCAGACTCAGACCTCCTGATCTATCCTGATATTGTTCCACTGTTACTATTGTAAATACTTATTCCGCTTCTGTATTATTCTCCTTCTTCTGGACACATTTTCAGCAGAACTAGTCCCACAGCTTTAATGTGAGCGACCTGAAACTGTTACAGGACGTCCGGCTGTACCGGGACACCTGTGCTGTGACTTTTCTTTCCGTTCCGACGTACGGTTTTCACGTAAATCGCAAAAAACCAGTGGGCGAACGACATAGACGGTGAATGGGGAGAGAGAGAGAAAAAGGCAAAAGTCACAAAACCAGGAAGCCGAAAACTGAGGGAGCCGTTTCCATGGTAACCGTAACAGCAGCATCAACTGTACCATTGGATAAAGAGCATCATCCAAAAGCTCCATACAGGAACATACACAACTACACTCACAGACACACACACACTCACAGACACACAAACACACACACACACACGCTGATTTTCAAAATAAAAGCCTCCAAATCATTACACACCTTACTAGGCCTGGTAAACTACACACAAGCCACCCAGAAATATGCAGACACACACTATACACACCTGCCAACACACAGACACACAAACATGGATTTTCAAAATAAAAGACCCTGCACAATAACAGGATATTCTGACGTGTAGATTTTCAAAATAAAACACTTAAACATGTTTTAACATGCATTAGGGAGTGTCCCCAACCCACCCCCCCCCACACACACACTTACACAGACACACACTGATTTTCAAAATAAAAGCCTCTAATTCATTACACAGCTAACTAGCGCTAGCCACCCCTACAAATTATACATCAAATCGACCGGCTCGGTCAGGACTACTACCCTCTGAGGTTTGGTAGCGATCGGATAAACGGTGTTTGAAAAAATCCAGAAAAACTGCGATGGACCCTCCACACAGGCATCAAATCACTGTCAAACTTTGAAGGCATGGTGTTTGGGCATTTGGGTTTGTTGTTTCTATTTTCTTTCCTGTTTAGTTCTTCTGTCCTTATGTTCCTTTCTTTGGTTGGGATTGTTGGTGCATTATCATTGAGGGTTTTTCCTGTAGAACAGACCAAAAGTCCAGTTCATATGTTCACTGGGCCGAAGCCTCTGTCATAAAATCAATAAAGTCATAATATGCCACCAGTACTGTTGTCCACAGGATGAAATCACACGTTTAAAAATGATTATTATTTATATATATTTAACATTTCACCACAAGATGGCAGCAAACATGGTCAAACTCTCACCACCCTGTTTGCCAGTGATCTGTGTTTTTTTATTGCCCATTTCTAAAATGGCAAGTGTGAGTAAGAAAAGGAAGGTTGACAGCGAAGGCCGAAGTTTCAGGACAAGTGGAAATGGAAGAAGAATGTGAGGGCAAGACATCTTGCACATTGAAACCTGTGTTGGAGCCAGACCTGCCCCCTTTACTGCAGCTGAGAGCCCAGTCTCTTCCTTCTCATCAGAGGTCCCTCGTTAATCGCGGGGTTACGTTCCAAAAATAACCCGCAAAAGGTGAAATCCGTGAAGTGATGGGCTTTATTTTTTACAGTTATTCTAGATGCTTTAATGCTTTAAGGCATTTGTTAAACAATCAAATCTTTTTTCCACCCAAAATTCTATAGAAAGAAGGGAAGAAACGGTGCAGGGAAACATGGCGGATAACGTGTTTGTCACGACCTGGTGTATTTTTGGTTTTGTTTTCCTTGTTTTGGGTTTTTTTAGTTTAATCTGTGTCTAGTTATTGTTATTTTCCTGTTCTAGTGTTTTGTTTAGTTCTTGTGTCTTGTCTTGTGCTTGCTGTTTTGTGTTTTACTTCCTGTGTTTTCCCTCCTTGTTGATCACCTGCCCCGCCCTCATGTGTGTCACCTGTGTATCGTATTGTTGATGCTTTGTTTTTTGTTCTCGCCTTTTTTCGCCATGTGCCGGGTTTTCTTAATCTAGTTTTGCCACGCAAGTTAGTTATGTTGGACTCTTCTCTTTGACCACACTGAGAGAGATTTTTGGTTTTTGCATTGTTTTGCCCTCCTGGCCTTAAATAAAAGACTCTTGAACTTTAAACCGATCTGCGTTCTGCACCTGTGTCCGCTCCTCTGACAAGCCCTGACAGTGTTTTGTTAAAACTGATTAAAAACTTTAAATAGAGACCCCGTGTGAAACTTATTTTGGTGGTAACTCGTTTTCTTAAACAGTGGCGTTTCTCGCCCTAACCCTAACCCTAATAATGCTGCTCACAGCTCAGTGTCTCAGTGTCTTCACTCTTCAGTCCATCAGTCCAGTCTGACCCTTTGGATGAGATTCTTTGTGTCTGAGTCCTGCCTGCTTTTGGACTGTGGAGCTGTTTCTTCCTGTGTTTGGACCTTTTCAACCCTTTGTGGTCTCTTATTGGATTTTGTCTTTTGTCTGCTTTGGTTGTCTCTGTTATGTCCCAGGCTGAGGGGAAACCCACACACAGCATGTCTGCACCTCCCCACTCGTCCCCACTCTCAGATCGGCAGCTACACAGGCTGGTTTCAGTGTTAGGCTGCAGTTCATGAACTCAGAGCTGAGCAGTGCCCAAACAAACACAGAGACACTACAACACACTAAAGCTCCCTAACAAGAGAAAAAAGGAAAACCAATGACAAAGCTGGAACCTAAAACTCCTGCTGGGGAGTAATAAACTCCAGTAAACACCAAAGAAATCCAACCGCCGAGGCTGCGCTACAACAGCTCTGATGGACTGATAGAACACTGACTCATGCACAATAACATGAGGAAAGACTGAGTCAAACTTACACTTCCTCAGCCCAGGTTTTAACCTCTGCTCTCCACCATGCTCCACCCTGCAGGAAGAAACACAGTCAGAATGATTTTCTAACCAACATGAGTCCAAACTGCTGATCAACATGAAGCAGAGTTCCTCAGTTTGTCAGAGACACACAAACAGACTGAAACTCATCTGTGTCGACTCCAGAAGAGTCTCTCCTGATCTGCTCTGTGTTTATTCATGTCCTCCGTTCTGTGAAATATTGCTCTCTGTCAGTGCTTTACTGTAAAATCCTCTTCATGCAGCAACAGTGTAGGTTTGATCTCAGCATTGTGCATTTATCCAAAGCAGCAAACAAGCCACACTGTCTCTGACTGTTTGTTCCTTTCACTCTATATGCAAACACAAGCCTGGTTCACATGTGTCATGGATGGAAGAGTTTCTGACACACTTCAAATAAATACATTCACTCATGTCTGTGTGTAGTTTTTACAGTGATAATATTGTAGTGTCTCCCTGCTCTCTGTCTCTGACTGAAGGAACTCCTCCTTCTACCATTGTGTTGTTGTCTCCTCTGAAGCTTCACATATGGATTGTTTCAGGAACATTTGTTTGTGGAAATAATTCAGTGGTTCTAACAGCTGAGGACATTAATAAGTAGGGCATCATTTAGTATTTGATCTGCACTAAGTGTGACTGAAAATCAGTCTGTATGTATTTTGACATGAAGAACGTGTATAAAGAAAAGTGAAGTTAACATGATGGACACTTAATGATGGAGGAAGATGAACATCAGGGATCAGTGATTATTTCTTCTCTGCAGTTTCAGTCCATCCATCAACAGCTGTGGATATATGAGCTAAACTGACAGACTGAGGAGGACTCATGCTCTGTGGTCTCTGTGTACCTGAGAGTCTTCAGACTACAATCTGGACTGTTGAGTAAAGCAGACAGCAGCTCCACTCCTGAGTCTCCTGGATGATTGTAGCTCAGGTCCAGCTCTCTCAGATAGGAGGGGTTGGAGGTCAGAGCCGAGGCCAGAGAAGCACAGCCCTCCTGTGTGATCAGACAACCTGACAGACTGGAGGTACAAAACATGTCATGAACTCAAGAAGAAAGAAGGAAAATCCAACAGATCTTCAACATGAACATGAAGCAGAATTTAACTGATGATCAACAAGCTGGATCCTGACCTGAGAGTCTCCAGTCTGCAGTCTGGACTCTCCAGTCCACGAGACAGCTGCTTCACTCCTGAATCCTGCAGGTCGTTATTATCCAGATCCAGCTCTCTCAGACTAGAGGACTGGGAGCTGAGGACTGAGGACAGAGCTTCACAGCTTCTCTCTGAGAGGTTACAGCTGCTCAGTCTGAGAAAAAAAAGAATGAACACAAAGTCAATGTTTTATTGTTCATATAAAAATCAACCATGTTTGAAATGGTTCATAAATCCACCTACAGAACTTTGTTGGAGGCTTTGACCACTGGCAGCAGCCTCAGAAGAGCCTCCTCAGAAGCAGAGTATTTCTTCAGGTCAAACACCTCCAGATCTTCTTCTGATGACAGTAAGATGAAGACCAGAGCTGACCACTGAGCAGGAGACAGTTTATCTGTGGAGAGACGTCCTGATCTCAGGGCCTGTTGGATCTCCTCCACTAGAGAACGATCATTCAGTTCATTCAGACAGTGGAACAGATTGATGCTTCTCTCTGCAGACACATTCTCACTGATCTTCTCCTTGATGTACTCGACTGTTTCCTGATTGGTCTGTGAGCTACTTCCTGTCTGTGTCAGCAGGCCCCGTAGAAGAGTCTGATTGGTCTCCAGTGAAAGACCCAGGAGGAAGCGGAGGAACAAGTCCAGGTGTCCATTTGGACTCTGTAAGGACTTGTCCACAGCACTCTGGTGGAGATGTCTTAGTTCAGGTTTGTCTCTGAAGCGTTTAGACCACAGAGATGTTGTTTGTTGTTGTTTCAGCAGGTTGACAGCAGAGCTGATGAAGGTCAGATGGACATGAAGAGCAGCCAGAAACTCCTGAACACTCAGATGGATGAAGCAGAACACCTTGTCCTGGTACAGGCCTCTCTCCTCTTTAAAGACCTGTGTGAACACTCCTGAGTACACTGAGGCTGCTCTGATATCGATGCCACACTCTGTCAGGTCTGACTCATAGAAGATCAGGTTTCCTTTCTGCAGCTGATCAAAAGCCAGTTTTCCCAGAGACTGGATCATCTTCCTGCTCTCTGGACTCCACTGTGGATCTGTTTCAGCTCCTCCATCATACTTGATCTTCTTCACTTTGGTCTGAACCACCAGGAAGTGGATGTACATCTCAGTCAGGGTCTTGGGCAGCTCTGCTCTCTCTCTGGTTTCCAACATGTCCTCCAGAACTGTAGCAGTGATCCAGCAGAAGACTGGGATGTGGCACATGATGTGGAGGCTTCGTGATGTCTTGATGTGGGAGATGATCCTGCTGGCCTGCTCCTCCTCTCTGAACCTCTTCCTGAAGTACTCCTCCTTCTGTGGGTCAGTGAACCCTCTGACCTCTGTCACCACGTCCACACAGTCAGGAGGGATCTGATTGGCTGCTGCAGGTCGTGTGGTGATCCAGAGGCGAGCAGAGGGAAGCAGCTTCCCCCTGATGAGGTTTGTCAGCAGCACATCCACTGAGGTGGACTCTGTGACATCAGTCAGGGTCTCAGTGTTCTGGAAGTCCAGAGGAAGTCGACACTCATCCAGACCATCAAAGATGAAGACCACCTGGAGGTGCTGAAAGCTGCAGATTCCTGCCTCTTTGGTTTCAGTGAAGAAGTGATGAACAAGTTCCACCAAGCTGAACTTTCTCTCTCTCAGCACATTCAGCTCTCTGAAAGTGAATGGAAATGTGAACTGGATGTCCTGGTTGGCTTTGTCTTCAGCCCAGTCCAGAGTGAACTTCTGTGTTAGGACTGTTTTCCCGATGCCAGCCACTCCCTTTGTCATCACTGTTCTGATTGGTTCCTGTCTTCCAGGTGAGCCTTTAAAGATGCCTTCTGGTCTGATGCTTGTTTCTGGTCTGTGTGCTTTCCTGGATGCTGCTTCAATCTGTCTGACCTCATGTTCCTCATTGACCTCTGCAGTCCCCCCCTCTGTGATGTAGAGCTCTGTGTAGATCTGGTTCAGAAGGGTCGGCTCTCCTGCTTTAGCGATCCCCTCAAACACACACTGGAACTTCTTCCTCAGGTTAGACTTGAGTTTACGTCCACACTCTGCAGCAGGAGTTCCTAAACAAACAATAAATGTCATTAATAAGTGAACGCTACAATAAATGTGTCAAATAAATATTTTCTGTCTCCATGAAATCTGTTCATCAGTTGTAGACAAACAGTTTGTGTTTTCAGTCAGAAGAGTTCACAGATGTCTGCAGATGTCTGTCATGGAGCAGTAAGAGGTCTTGAAGACGGTTTTTAGAGGGAGGGACTCCCTCCTCTCTGTCCTCACACTGACTCATAGCAGAGCTCACACCTTCACACAAACACAGCAACATGACACAGAAACACACAGTCAGCATGTTGTTATTGTTATTGATTGTTATTGATTGTTAGAGATGGCCACAGGGCCACCATTCCCATCTTGAAGCTAAAGTGGCCATCAAAGAAACGTCAACATTTTTATACTTTACCTGTGACCTTATGATGTCACCTTCATAATAGAACATGATAACATAAAAGCCATTGATTCCTACTGATCTATCCAGCTAATGTCCACATTAAAACTCTGCACTCAACATGTTGGAAGCATTTTCTCATCATTCCTTCCCAGTGAGTGAGTCTTACCTGTGCTGTTGGTTTCTGTGACGAAGCAGAGAGCAGTCAGTGTTCAGGGTGTTTATACTTCATCATAGGAGGAGCCTCTGTGGTCACATGACTTCCTAGAAACTCTGAACAGGTTTAAACAGACTGTTGGCTCAGATTAAAAAATTTCCCAGTTTGGGATCAATCAAAGAATAAAGATCATCAGTCTATCAGCTGGTTTATGGTGTGTTCAAGAGGAACTGGTGCTGACCTTTGGACTCTGCCCTCTTTGTGAGGTCAGAGAGGTCAAAGGTCAGGTCAGTAAAAACCCAAATACTCGCACTGAGGTGTGAAGACAATCATAACAGAGAGTGTGGTGTACAGAGAGAAGACTGTACTCACTGTCAGCGGGTCACATGTGCTCTAACATGCACTGTGAGCTGTAAGGTCTTATACAGACAGGTGTGTGTCTTTCCTCATCATGTCCACAGACACAGCTGGACTGAAGGTTAGAACCATCTGAATCATATTTCACTTTTTGTTTTTTCATCTGCAGAAATGTTTTCCTGTCAACATGGGGTGCTGTGTGTACAAAAAATAACTGAAATGATTTCAGCAAATGGCTGCAGCTGTTTACGTGAGCAGATGCTGTGACTTAATGACTGGAATGTTTAATCATCCCAAAAGGACCGGATCAGGACTGACCTCACGTTTTTAAAGACTAAAAGACTAAAATGAAATGACTAAAAAGACACCTGGGACCTGCTAGCACATACCTTCATACAAACACAACACTCCCCCCAACACTTACGCCACTGAATACCACTGTCACTCTGGATTCTACCAGCAGATGGAGACAAAGTAAACATGGGTCAGAGTACAGAGAGTCTAGAAATAACGTCATGATAAACAGTGAAGAAGCATTTTACATTAAGGATTTCATATGATGTCTGAAACATTGGATTGTAACTTATCTATAAAACTATGTTTTTGTAGGATTCATAAAAAGTGCTTTTGGACTGTTTATAAGCAGGACCTCCATCTTTCTCCAAGCTTTAAAAAACAGCTGAGAGTTTTCAGCTCATCACTTCTGGAAACACTTCATTTTAAGAGACGGCCTCATAATGCTGTTAGAAGTGTTCTTATGATTCCTGAACACCATCTGTGCATCATAACTCAGTCTCTACAGCTGCATTGGATCTCTGCTTGTTAATCAGTGATGGATGATAACATGTTACTGCACAGGTTTCCACCATTTTATGGCTGCATTAAAGACTTTGAACCTGGCTGCTGCTCAGTAAAAGCTCCATCTACAGTTTAACATGAATGAGTGACACAGTGAGAATGTAAAAAGTCAAAAGTGTCTGACTGAACACATGATGCAGACACAGTGTTAACAGATGCTGCATTGCTCTACAAAGAGCAGTTTGATGACAGACTTTCTGTTTCATGCTGACTGTGAACATTTTCAAACATCTGGAACATGTTTAATGACTGTATGAAGCAGCCAGCAGTCCTCCTCTGAACAACAGGACAGTGAACGCCTCTCACTAGCTGAATCACACTGTCTGTTAGAATGACACAAAGATCTCTAACAATCAGATGATCGGCACGAGACGAACAGATACAATAAATGTTCCAAGTGAAGCACAACAAGCAAACACTTGAAGTCACAGTAACACAACAACACTCATCAATAAACTGCTGTTAGTTACCTCCTGATGGAGAAAAGAATCTGGATGAAGCCGAGGAGTGAAGGTGACGTCCATCAGCAGGAAAACAGCAGAGAAAGAACAAACATGGAACTCACAGCAGGAGCTTTTCAACGCTCTGTTGATGCACAGAAAGGCTCAGCTCTCTGGATTCATCGTCACACTCAAGGCTTCTTTAAGGAAACATGATGACAGTGTTCTGACCTTTGGAATAAAGAGCTCAGGTCAAACATTCACAGACTGAACCAGCACAGAGTTCTTATCAGTTACAGTTCCAGACCTTGATCTGACTGTAAGGAAGGAGAAACACACCTTCTTAATAAAGTGTGTTTCAGTGAAAACAAATCCATCAGCTCCAAACATCATTTACACTCGCTATAAATGTAACATTTGATGTTCTTATCTGACTGTTACTATGAATAAACTGTGTGAGGACTTTGTGTAGTTAGATCACAACCCACAGCGAGACTGTGACAGAAGCAAAGAACAGATTTACAAATTTGCAGAAAATTATCATTTGATACGATCAGACACATCAATGCTTTGGTTGTTCTGCCAGCACAGTGGTCCAGATCCTGAAAATGAATAATCTGAGCAGATTGATTGTGGGTGGATGAAAGAAGTGAGCAGATGAGGTATTCTCAGTTTATATAATATGAAGGCAGGTTTCTGGAAACACTTCATTTTAAGAGACGGCCTCAGAATGCTGTTAGAAATGTTCATATGATTCCTGAACACCATCTGTGCATCATAACTCAATCTCTACAGCTGCATTGGATCTCTGCTTGTTAATCAGTGATGGATGATAACATGTTACTGCACAGGTTTCCACCATTTTATGGCTGCATTAAAGACTTTGAACCTGGCTGCTGCTCAGAGTGAGAACATTACTTGAAGCTGATGGGGAGCTGTGTCACTGCACAGTGTTCTGTGTTGAAGCTTCGACACATGATTCAAGAAAAAGGTTCATTACTCGAGGCTTCATTGACACAGTGCTCCAGTAGGACATCTAGTGGTGGATAAAATGAACTGTGGTGCGTGTTATTGGTTCATGGATTGTTTGGGATTTGAATCTCCGCACAGTCTCGTTTGACTACACTACATGGTTGAATGGTTTCAGGCTGACACAATAAAATACATTAAACTTTCACTTTTACTGCACAAAATTTGTATACAAAGTTACATTTGAAGTGATCATCATGATTAATCCGATTAAAATGTTTAACACAATTAAAGCATTTGCGGCGGAGAACAAAGCTGGATGCTGGTGTAGGGGAATCATTGTCGGTTTGGGTGCGAGAGGTTCCGGGTTCAAAACTTATGATACGCGAATCAGCAAGAGGTCCTCCACACACACACATGCCAGAGAAACGTGATCAATAACTTTTCTTCTACTAACATGTACACAATGACAAATTGCGATGTATGTATCAATGTAGCTAATATATTTCACTATCTAACTGATTGATCTATTACTATATATTGATATATAGTCATATCCCTGAACACACCCGATCCCACCAAGCGATTCACAACCCGAACCAATCACATGACTCGTATGCTGTTCGAAGCACTCAACTGCTTCAAACGTCACTGAAGTGGTTCAAACGTCACTAGTCACGTGACCGAAGCAAGCCTCAGCACAGTGTGAGACCGATTACGTGATTTCAGACTCGATCGGAATCGGACATTACCTCCCGATCAGGACTCGAATATATTTATTAGGACTCTCAAAGTGAATTCCTTCTGTGCAGGGTGGCTCTGTGTCCTGTAGTGTAGGGGTATGACAGCTGCTTTTGGCTCGAGAGATCGTGGTTCGAGACCTTGATGTGCTGCTGCGTGTGTGCAATCTCCTAGCGTGGCACTCTGGACACACACACACACACTCGGTATGGGCAGATACTCAAAATGAGGCAAAAAAACCTGATCGGGACATCCCTAATTAAAACGTTATGGATACGCATAGCATTGTAACTTTTTATATTTATTACATAGAAGACACCCTGAAAATAATTCATCAAGCTTTAAGGGAATACGTCATTAGTACATTTTGTTCAAAAACTGTGCATACAGCCATCAACTGCACGAGCAGATCCCCGTTTATGCATAGCAATCTCCCACCTCATCTTAGGTTGCAGACATCGCTTTTCACACTCCTCACAAAACTGCACCTGTTCCTGAGATCGCTTGTAGAGTGTTTTTCTCTTGTCAGCTGTGTGCAGAATGAACTTTGCTACTCTGTCCAGTTTAGTCTCTTTGTCCTTTCACCCGTTTCAGAAACATTTGGATATAACATCATTGACTCAAGCAAAACTTGAGAACTTTTCCACACAGATGTTTCAGAACATTCTCCTCTTTGGCAAACATGGCTTCTTATCTATGCATCCTTCATGTGACAAATAGCATTCAATTTTAAAAATAACTGAAACAGTTCCCTCATATTGTGCTAGATAAAGGCTTCTCACCTGTACGGGTTCTGATGTGAACAGTTAAATCGTTATTTTGACTAAAACATTTGCCACATGTTTGGTTTCAAAATGGTTTCTCACCTCTGGCTGGAGTCTATAGTAGTTGTCAGTGGGAGACAGGCCTTGATGGGTGGCCAGTCTATCACAGGGCTGCCACAGAAAGACAAAGACAATGAACCTAACATGCACGTCTTGGAATGTTGGAGGACATGTCACATGACGCATCTGATGACTAAATATAAGAACAAGCACATAAAAAATCCTGAACTTTAAGGAAGCTAAAAGCAAATAAAACATCAATTTATGACAGAGCTTCTGACATTGAACTATAAACTGTAGCTGACCTACAACTGGTTACTATGAAAAATACACTGTTATAATATGAGGTTATATATAAAGTTTACACACATGTAACAAATAACCAAACTGCTTTATAATGAATCTGTCACATATAATTCATGTTATTTAATCACTTCTGTTTTAATCTGTTTTAATTGGTCAGATTTATGTATGAAATATGATTCAAGTCCTCATATTACATATTTGAAGTTATGTCTCAATATTTTACTATAATAGTTATGATAACAAAAATATTGATTTAACAGACACGGGCAGTATGTGTGGATATGTCAAATATTATACATTTCTGTTCATGAAATATTATTGATGGACATGCTAGATAAAATATTTACCAGATCACATTTAACACATTATGATGAGTTATTATATATTATAATTATTACATATTGATGTCTATTTACCATCATTTACTTTAAAACCAAAATATGTATTTTATATATTGTATAATTTTGATGAATATGAAACGTGTGTTAACATGTAAAACATATGAATGTTTTACCATCTTTTATCTTTTATTTCCTCTTATTTTAGCACCACATCAGGTTTCTTTATTTTATATATTAATTTATTACTGATTAAAAATACTGAAATGATGAAACACTAAATAATTCTGCACAAACAATAGCTCAGATTAAAGTGTTGTCCGTTTGTTTTTTCTGTCCGTGTGCTGTGTGATAAATTCTATACAAAGTATAAAAATAATACAAATGTGATTCAGTAGAAACAGTCCATGAAGAAAGTGACTTTAAACAGCTTCAACATTTCCAACAGTAAAAACAAATGTTAGTTCTTACCTGTTACTATCAGTTTAGTTCCAGGACCAAAGATCCTCACACAGTGAAACAGGCTCATACAACAACCTGCTGAGTGAAGCATCCAATCAGGAGGCAGGAGTCTGTCAGAATTCCATGTTGCAGGAACGTCTGTGTAAAACAGAGACACTGAAAATCTCCATGTTTGTAAAAAGCACCACAGCGTCCTCATCATAGCTTTTTCCTGCTGGTTCTAAACTTCCTCTGTTAACATGTGAAGCTCCGACTGGAAGACTCCCAGTCAGCGCCCCCTCTGGTCACATGGACTCATTCCTTCCTTTGTTGGGATCAAACATGCATTTGTGCAGCTTTCGGTGCTTCAGAGCTCTTTGAGTGTGTTTGAGTCTGAGATGGAGGTGAAACATGAAGCTGATGTGGTTTTCTGTTCTCTGCTGGTTTTTGTTCAGGCTGCTCCCATAATCTCTCACTGTGGGACCTTCCACTCCACCAACAGGAGCAGTAGGTGGCTGAATGATCCTCTTTAACTGTCTTGAGCTCCAGCTCCAGCCCTTCTGTGTTTGTACAGCTGAGAAATCATCTTTCTGAGGATGACTGTAACCTCCATAGATGTCACCATTATCATTATCAATATAGAGAATCAGTCTGAATGTGTCCTGGTCTTTCTTCTGGTACCAGAATACAAAGCTGTCACTACACTGTTGAAGCCCTCCACAGCTGAAGGACACATGTCCACCGACTCTCCTGGTCAGCGAGGCATCGTCCTGGGTCAGATCTGCTGCCATGGAAACCAGCGCTGCAGAGACAGGTGGAGGTCAGTGTTTGTTACAGGTGCGGCTCGTCGGCGCCTGATTGGCTGGAAACACTCACCTGAACACAGCCAGCAGAGAGCAGCAGCCGGCAGGAGAAGCATGTTTCCTCTGGTGAACTCACAGAGAAGTGACGCTCTGATGCAGCTGAGGCCAAACGAGGACGAGCTGCTCAAAACTCCCATCAGCCCCTGCTGCCCTCAGATAAGACTGCTGAGTGCTGTGGTTTGTAACCACAGCTTCAGATGAGACTGATCACTGCTAATAGAAAAGAAAAGAATTCTTATGAAGAATAGTGCCATGATATCTGGTATTATCCTGTCACCACAGTTTGTTGTGTGTGTGTGGTGGTGAGGAAGGCTGGAGAACAGGAGAGATGAGGGTTTGGACTAATTGGACTTATTAATGACTTTTTACTAACCAGACTGAAAACTGTGTCATCACACACCCACACATGTTGTGTTATAAACTACTACTCATACATATTTATACACATACATATGTTTTTAAAGCATGCTGTGTGGATGGGAAAGGAGGCAGAGCTGAGCCTGTCTGAGCATGTGGCTCCACCTAGTGGACAAAAGTGCAAACCACTGGCCCGGTCACAGAAGTCAGAGGCTCATGCAGATCATGGGGCATGTTTTGCAGTGCTTATCACGAGCGTGCTTCTCCTGCAGTTCACACACTTGTGAGGACAAACACTTGTTGCTGCAGGACTGACTGTCTGTGGTGGTTTGGCAGCGTCCTCCTGATAGTTTTAGTCTCTCATCAGATGTTCAGGTGAGCCACACATCAAGACATCAGATAAAAACAGGACAGACTGCTTCAGATTCTCATGTTCCTGTTAACAACAAAGATCAACAATTCACTTCAGTGATGTAACTGCACATTGAGAATATTTCAATGCACCAAGAAGACTTAAAAAGTACCAAGAAGCCCTGAAAGAAAATAAGATGATGATGTCACATTGATACAAAGTCAGGCAGAAGATTTAAAGGTAAGTATCTAAGGATCTGTTGGAAGAATTCTGGAAACAACCTAACCTGTGGCCTGCTGGACTTTGTGGAGACAGTCTGTCCATATGTCTTACTATGGAAATATATGTGGTGTTACTCCTATGATCTCATACATGATATGTTACTGTCATATATGATTATGCTTGTGCCTATTCTAAGATGTGTGTGTTCTGAGAAGCTGTGTCTGTCAGATAACAGAGGGTATAAGAAGGGAGCTGCTCTGAAAAGACCTTGAGCACTCCTACAGAGGCGACTGTCTGTGTGTGTGGCTGCTCCTTCCTGCAGGAATAAAAGCACTTGAGTGATTAACAGCTGATATTTTGGGTTTTATTCCTAACAACTTCACACACTACAGACCAGCCTCACTGCTGCCTCACTTCTCTAAAGTCCTT
Organism: Parambassis ranga; assembly: GCF_900634625.1. Classification (NCBI taxonomy): domain Eukaryota; kingdom Metazoa; phylum Chordata; class Actinopteri; family Ambassidae; genus Parambassis; species Parambassis ranga. Next base: position 3,988,418 of record NW_021144767.1, read on the forward strand.
GAAACACTGTTTAATGATCGCTTAGAAACATTTATTGAAGAACATCAGTTATTAAATGAAAGCCAACATGGATTTAGACTGAAAAGATCAACCTCAATGGCAACAACTGATGCAGCAGAAGAAATCTCAAATGAGCTGCACAATAAAGAAATCAGCCTGGAACTGGGTGAAAGTGATTTAACTGACACAAGCAATGCTAAGCCATGTCTGTTTTAATCAATCAAACCTGGATGTGATCAATAACCTGCTGTGGAACACCTTCTTTATGAAGAACATAAAGCTGCAGTCAGTGATGTTTCTGATGCAGTGTGTCTCCAGCAGGGGGCGCCGTCACACTGGAAACATGAAGCTGATTTTTACAGCAGCCTCCCTGTTGTTGCTCTGTCTGTGTCTGTTTACATGATAACAGCTGTGACACAAACAGAACAGTGATGGACTTTATTCAACCTGCTCAGCGAGAGAAGCAGCGAGCAGCTCTGATAGAAGTCTGTCTGCACCATCATCAGGGTCTGATGCTGCTGCAACAGCCGGACTCTGGGACGAAGTGACGTCAGCAGATGTCGGGTTGTCCTCTGAGTCTCTGAAGCAACATGCGGCTCAGCTGGAAAACAGCTTCTGATGGAGCTCTGATAGTCTGACTTCATCTCTGAGAGGAAGAAGAGGGAGAAGCCGCTGCGCAGCGCGCGGACTCTCTCCAGCAGCAAAGTGCAGAGATCATCAGAGCTCCACATGAGCCGAACATGAAGAGACACAGTCCGCTAGCAGCTCCTTCACTGTCGGCCTGCAGCGCTGCTCCCACACTCATCTGGACTCTTTCATCCACACACAGAAAACACGAGCGGAACATTCAGCCTGCAGAGGAGCTGCCTTGGATTGAGTCTCCGCGGTTCTCATGGTGTGTTCAAGGACCGCCTCCTCTCAGCTGATCATAACTACACTCTGTGGATGCTTGTGTCTCTTCTCCCCTGTAGCTTCCTGCTTGTTGCTCCGTCACACGCCCTCTGCTGGTGAGCCGCGTCATTACACACAACCGCTCATGTAATGAGGCGAATTTATAACTTTTGACTTTATGTGGAGGAGGGATTGATTTTGGAATGAGGAGGCTGCAACCTGCGATGGCACCACTAGATGTCAGCTTTCCACAGCATCGGTGGTTCAGTGGTAGAATTCTCGCCTGCCACGCGGGAGGCCCGGGTTCGATTCCCGGCCAATGCAATAACCCTTTTAACTGAGGAACATGTGAGGGGACATATATTCACCTTCACATCTATGCTGTTGTTCAGCATGTTGTTTTTATATGTGTTAACAGACCTATCTGACTTCTGTTAACATCACTGTGACATACACACAGAGGCACTACACTTCACAGACGAGCTTCAGTGGTACAGTGCACATCACATTTGAAACAAGAGCACTTACCATCACTGGTAGTGAAGGTGTCACAGGAAGAATTACTGTGATGTTTTACCTTTAGAGGCTTTTTAAAGAACACATTCATTTGATTTAAATTAAGAATGTTTGTTGGTGCAGTAGCCAGCATGAGCACTGTAGATGTCTTTATTTAAAGAAGAAAAAGAGAAAAGACCATGTTTCACCTCTTTCTGAGCCTCGTTAGTGCAGTAGGCAGCGAGTCAGTCTCATAATCTGTAGATTGTGACTTCAACCCTCACAAGGGGCACTTGTTTTAGAGCCAGAATACAGATTACAAAGAGCACACTGTATATTTACATGTCATCCAGGTCATATTCATAGAGACCACTGAAGCAAGGCTGAAGCTGGGCATTGTTGGGAGCCAGTGTGCAGGGCAATAGTTGCTAGACAGCAAGCCTTATCTAGACATGGAGGACAGTCTCCTCATGGAGGACAGTGATATGCAAAGTGCTCAATGACACAATATTATAACAAATACTTATGAGACATTATATAAGAAAGACCAGTGCATCATGACTTCAGCTCCATTCAAAGCTTTAGGAGGCTTCATGGCCTCCATCACTCCATAAGACTGTTCCATCTGTTCTGCATCTCTGACATGTGCTGGGACGTGGTCGCTTGGATGTTTCACTGCAGCTCATCTAGTAATAATGTGTAACACATATATGAACATCAAGCTGATCATGTCATGCTAAACTGAGTCCTTGGAAGAGAAAACTGACATGTAACAAATAACAATTTCACTTTGTAGATTACAGCAACATGTGTTTACACCAGAATTGGTCCATGCTCTCTGTTTCAGTTAACCTGTCCGCACAGAATTAGTCTCTGACACAACATGTAGAGCCTGGATAGCTCAGTCGGTAGAGCATCAGACTTTTAATCTGAGGGTCCCGGGTTCAAGTCCCTGTTCAGGTGGAAAGCTTTGTACTCCTGTGACACAGTTCTAGGATGGCCATGTAGCAGCTCAACTTCCCAAGAAGGAGACAGAGTTGGATGTACCATCTATGTAGATGTTTTTTAGCAAGCACATAACAAACATCAATAAATGATACATACATACATACATATGTACAATAAATACATGGAATTCCTTTTTATTAAAAGCTAAAAGCTGGTTTAAAACTCATAACTAAAATTGTCCTTCCCCCTGCACCTATTTCCTGAGTGGACTGGTCCGGAACCATAAATGCCTGCTTGTTCCAAGAGGGACTCTTTTGACTGTCACCCCTGGCCACAACACAAGGTAAGAGCTCACACACCATCACACATTAACAATAAACAATCATTAAAAACCCACAATCCGATCATTGTATAGTTAATTCAGCATCTGGTTCTTGTGTCTTACAGATAATACCTACAGCTAGTGATGGGTTTTCAAGGCTTTGTTGAAGCTTCGACACCTGATTCAAGAAAAAGGTTCATTACTCCAGGCTTCAATGACACAGTGCTCGAGTAGGACATCTAGTGGTGAATAAAATGAATTGCGGTGTGTGTTATTGGTTCATGGATCGTTTGGCATTTGAATCTCCGTGCAGCCTCGTTCGACTACACTACATGGCTGACACAATAAAATACATTAAACTTTCAGTTTCACTGCACGCAATTGTTACAAAGTTACATTTGAAGTGGATACATAATAATTAGGGCTAATCAAACAACATGATTAATCCGATTAAAATGTTTAACACAATTAAAGCATTTGCGGCAGAGAACAAGCTGGATGGTGGTGTAGGGGAATCAGCGTCGGTTTGGGTGCGAGAGGGTCCGGGTTCAAAACTTATGATACGCGAATCAGCAAGATGTCCTCCACACACACACATGCAAGAGAAACGTGATCAATAACTTTTCTTCTACTAAAATGTATACAATGACAAATTGCGATTAACTGCGTTTAATGCTATGAAATTCTTAGATATAAATAATAAAAAATAAATGTGCATCGTTTGCATCCAAGTAATATATTTAACTCATATTTAAAGAATCTCAAACTGATAAATGTATCAATGTATCTAATATATTTCACCATCTAACTGATTGATCTATTACTATATATTGATATATAGTCATATCCCTGAACACACCCGATCCCACCAAGCGATTACAACAATAAATAATTACTCCATGTTGCTGTGTTTTTATTTTATCAATCATCCCACTGCCACTACACAAACAAAAATCATGCTCCCTACATGGGTTAAAGGTGAACTAAAAAAAGATTAACTGTGCTAGCAACCACTGCTAACAGTAATGAAGAGGCCCTTCATTACGGGGGGGGGACACCTTCTGTGGGTTGGTGGTGAAAAAAAGTACATTAGTATATTATGAAATATAATAATATGAAGTAGTTGAGATTTCCTGCAGATTTTAACAGGTTGTTAAACTATTTTAGCTACAGAAGTAAACACTTAATGACTGAGTGATGAATGAATGAGTGATTAATGACTGAGTAATGAATGAGACAGATTCAATAAACACTCATTGATTTTAAAACACGGTGACAGAAACTAATTCCAAGTGAAACAACAGTTTTGTCAAACACACTGGTGGCACTACACTAACAGATGATACAAAACCTCCATATCTGAGGCCTTCTCTCATTTACAGAGACAAAACACTGGCAAATCTCCCTCATGTCCACCTGATAGAGTTTCCCCGTCATCACTCACCTCAGCAAGCATACTTTTGAATTAACAACCAATATAAGTGAGCTTTAAATATATATATCATCAATGAAATAACATCAGCATGTTGATTTAACACAGTTCTCTTCATCTGAGTTTCAAAAAGTTGTTGGACCATGAACCAAACTCTGCTTAATGCAGATAATACTGAAACACTAAAAATACTAACTTACAAAAAGATGCATGTCTTTATTTTTATTTGCTTATAAAACTGCTGAATTCACAACAAACCTTGTGGATGTGTTTATAATGACGCCCTGCCTCATCTGCTACATCAGTGTTTCCCTGTTCATATAATGCTCCACTGTGTCCTGACGGTCCATCACATGTGTTTTATTCTTGCTGATAAGAATAGGAGCAGGTGGCTATGTGCACTGGCACAGCGAGGCTGAAGCTAGCAGGCTAACAGGAGCTAACCTGGCCTTATTACAATATGGGTTAAAGCTGAAAACAACTCTAACTCTCCGTGTCTTTGTTGGGAATCTCCTCATGTCCATTGTGTGTGCGGAGGGAGCAGAAAAGGCAACAACATGTCATCAGACAAATAAAACCGTCTACTGTAACTGAAAGTAAACAGCAGCTTCCTCCCAACTTTTCTAAGTTTCTTTAACATCAACCTAACGTCACCTGGGGCCATGTGACAAACAGTCAGGCTTCAGCATGAGCTGGACTTTGTGGGATGACACTGACGTTACCTCCTCCAGCTTCGACCAGCACCGACGGTTCTCTTCACTGTGTTTTACGCTCGCCCGAAGAAACCACTGGCTTTGTTAGGTCTGTTACTATAGTAACGGTATTGCAGCGCTGTGGTAACCAGGAAAACTGGAGGATCCTCAACCGTTGGTAAATGGGACCGTCTGGCCTTCAAAGCACTTCCTGATTGTGGCGCGACGTCATAAATTTTGGTGGCAGTGTTTCCACCAACAGGAGACCAGCTGTTGAGGAAGATTTATTAAAGCTGCAGATTCACATGAGGTCAGAGATCAATTCAAAACAATAAACAGTCAATCCCTGCATTATTGTAAACAAACACAACAGCTCTGTACACAATCAATTAAACTAACATTACAAATGTGCAAATATTGATCACTTGATAACTGATCTCCCAGCCATCATTACAATCAAACAATAATCCCGTCGTCTGTGAAAACGAAGCAGAACAGTGTGTTCAACAACTACAGGCTAAAGTCCACTTTGCACATTACACAGAGTGTAAGGCCACACAGGTTGGGAGGAAGAGGAGAGGTGTATGGACCAACACGTTTTCACTCGACCACCTTCAGGTCTGGTCCAGGGTCCTCTGGGCTGCTCAGAGAGCAGATCTCTAGACAGTTGTTGTTTTTGCTGCCCTCCTCTGGACAGACCAGATGGTGTGATTTGCGGTCGGCTTGTCTTTGTTGCCACACGTAAAGTGCAGCAATCATCAGGGCACAGATGCAGAGCACCAGCAGGAAGGAGACAGCCACCATGTGTGAACACATCCTGGAGGATGTTGAAGGGAAGCTGTTTGGGGGACTTTGCTTTGGCAAAGGACGTCCACTTCCTCTGCAGAGTCCTCTGTCCTCCCACATCATCCTGTAATTGCACACACAGGCATCAGACTGTAGCATCAGATGACATCACATCCTGCTGTCACTTTTTATGTTACCTTGCAGACTTGAGACACACGGGAGATCTGCAGTTCATCCAGGAAGTTAAACTCTTTCCCAATTTCACTAAAGAAGAAGTAGAGTTTCTTCTCGGCTTGGTCCAGAGACGAGCCGACAAACGATGGGTCTGAAATACAGGAAGTGATGAAAGGAAGTGTCATGTGGTCAGAATACAGAGAAAAGAGATGTGAGAGCATGTGATCAGCTGACTCAGCTGTGGACAGGATACATTTTCTTTACAGAACCAAACTGTCTCAATCAGTGTCAGTGAACAATGAACTGATGGTATCAGATGATAGATCTGATATCTGTAAGAAGACTAGTAGAACGTTCAGACTCAGAGGAAGTGAGTCACTGTTCTGTGGCTTGAAGTCAAAGATGTGACATGAGTGTTTCCATTGTTTCATATTTCTGTGTTGACGACCGAGTGATGAGGCCGCTCTCTCACACTGAGCTGTTACAAAAAGTTCCGTCCCTCCCCTTTGTGCAGGTTAGCTAAGAACGGCTACCTGGCTGCTCCTATTTCACATCACACTTGGTTTGAGTGAAGGTGGAACAGAGCCGCTGTGTCCAGGAGTCTGATGGCGGCAGCTGGACTCAAGGATGGTGTTTTGAAGACGTTTCGTCCCCCGCGTCGCTTCTTCGGTCCTGCTGCTGTTCTGGTGTGGAATCTGAGTTTTTATGTGTTCAGGACCTCTGTGGGGGGATCTTGACTCACATGACTAAGATCCCTGTTGTTGGTTAATGGTCAGTTAAGGACCAGACACTGTGCAGGACTAGTTGACGGCCCCATTGTGTTAGGGTTTGGATGGGGTGAAAGCTGCTGGGCAGGTGTTGACAAAAGGACCGATTGTGTGATTTAAAGCTGACCCAGCAGAGTTGATTTACTCCTGGTCCTCTTTGAAGACCAAACCGCGTGAGACCTTTTCAGACCAGGTTTTGTTCAGATATCAGTGCTCTGCCTCACATAACTTTAGCAGAACTCAGATGAAGAATCATGGCTGAAACAGCATTCTCAGTGATTTCTGCTCTCAACAGATCAATATTTTAATTCAGAATGATTGATCCTCTTTGGCATAACAATACAACAGCAGACAACTCACTGAGTACATTCTGGCAGCTGAAGACACATTAGACAGATGAAGACTGTAGAGACACAGAGACAGACAGGTGCTGCTGGTAAGGCTTTCAGTTAACTTCAGAGTCCAGCACAGATCCAGGAAGTGTGTCAGCTTCCACAAACTCACTGGCCACCTCAGCAAAGGTGGGGAAAGGTCCTTCTAACTGAAAAGGCTCAGAGAAAAAGAAAACATCTAAAACATCTCACTTTCAATAACGTCTATTCATTTCAGCAGCTCAACTTCTCCCATTCATTCTAAAATCAAAACTTCAGACTAAAGATTTTTCACCTTTCAGCCTGAACCATAGAAATAATAATCTGATTACAATCTGATGAAGACTCAGTCTGTAAAGTAATCTGATTACGATCTGAAGGACTTTGTCCCTCAAGTTCTAGTCCGTCTTCAGAGAGTGTGGGCAGCTCTCTGTGAGTCATCACATGACTCCATCTGTGAGCAAGGCACTGACCCGAGGCGTAGCTCCAGGCTTTGAAGTGACATGATCAGTGCTGAGGGGCTGCTTAGCAAGGCACCATTGTTTACAGAGCAGCGTTGAGGAGGATTAAATCCAATGACCAAGCATCATCTTCATCTTCATGGCCTCCATCTTAGGCGCTAGACGGTGGAATGGGAGGAAGAGGAGGCCGTCTGCAGAGACACACAGTTGAGCTTTAAAATGTCTTTCTCTCCTGGTCTGGAATGAACCACTGTACCTGTTAGGAGAGGCAGCTGGTGCAACACTTCTGTGCCGCTGGGGTTTGATGTCAGAGGCGTAGTCGGGGGGCTGTAGGAGGTCGGGGTAGCAGGCCGGGGGAGGCTTCCTGGGCAGCACCGGTCTGAGTGGAACCTGATACCTGAAGAATTTATATGTTTACGCTATATCTAAAGTGGAATCTTCATCAAATGTCATCAACCATGATTAGTCGTTCAAATAGCTGATTAGTTTTGTTGATTGATTAAATGGGTCGAACTAACCCTGAGAATTTGTAGTTCAGGGAATGTTATCAGAATCTACATAAATCCAGGACCTGACGCTCACCTGTGTCCCTGACCAATCAGCTTACACCAGATTTCAGGTGAGTTCAATAATCACAGTGATCAACCACCTGATCACATTACACTGATCAATCAAGCGGCTTCTCTACTCAGCACTATCAGAGGCTGCAGCCAGAGGCAGGTCGTACCTGTCCAGTTGTGCAGGGGTCAGGGGGGAGTGGCTTAGTGGGAGGAGCAGGTCTGTCATGAACCTGACAGGAGAGAAAACAGGAAGCAGAGACAGAGTGACAGAGCTGCACAGAGGTCAAAGGTCAAACAGGCAAGGTTGCCTGTAGCATGTGATCCAATCACAGCTGTGCCATGTGATGTGGTCACCTCACACGCTAATCCCAGGTGTGAACAGTCACTGACTCTACATGGACCCCAGACCAGGACCTGCAAGTCCAGCTGTACCTGGGAGGATGAAGAGGAAGATGACAAGCAGAGCAACATGGACAGGATCCGACTCTGAACACACAGAGAGAGAGAAGGTGACGGGTTAGTCACAGTCCGTCAGGAGGTCAGAGTGTGCGTGTGTCTGTGTGTCAGTGAGTGTGTGTGTGTCAGTGAGCAGTCAGCGTGTGTGTGTGTCTGCAGTCAGAGTGCAGTCAGTCTGTGTGTGTGCAGTCAGAGTGTGTGTGTGTGTGTCTGCAGTCAGAGTGCAGTCAGTGTGTGTGTGTGTGTGCAGTCAGAGAGCAGTCAGAGTGTGTGTGTGTGTGTGCGCAGTGTGGAATTATATAAGGTTACCTATGCACTGACATGATACAGAGCACATTTTTACTCGTATGTATGCTTTCACTCAGAGAAAAAGGGAGGTTTTCACACTCTTTCACACAAACACATCCTCCGTTACAGGGAGTTCGGGAGGATGTTATCATTCCTGGAACCCTTTTGATGCGGTGAAGGCGAAGCACTGGGAGGCATCGGACGTAAGATAAATCATCCAACATAGGAGGGATACAGAGTGTTTCACAGTCATAAATATGTTAGACCAATTATTATAATTGGTAGGTGGGAATAACAGGGCAACATGTCCCAATATGGTAATACCAACGAAGGTCTTGAAAAACTGTTGATCTATTATGCAAATAGATTATGCAAATGTACCTCCACGAGCCTGTGTCCAGGGAGGGGCAGAACACTTATGGAGGGGAGTGAAGCAGACTGAAAGGCCTGTGTTCACTGAGTGTTCTCCCTTTGTGTGTGTGTGTGCAGTCAGAGTGTATGTGTGCGTCTGCAGTCAGAGAGCAGTCAGAGTGTGTGTGTGCAGTCGGAGTGCAGTCAGTGTGTGTGTGCGTGCAGTCGGGAGTGCAGTCAGTGTGTGTGTGCAGTCGGGAGTGCAGTCAGTGTGTGTGTGTGCAGTCAGGAGTGCAGTCAGTGTGTGTGTGTGCAGTCAGGAGTGCAGTCAGTGTGTGTGTGCAGTCGGGAGTGCAGTCAGTGTGTGAGAGTGTGTGTGTGTGTGTGCAGTCAGAGTGTGTGTGTGCAGTCGGAGTGCAGTCAGTGTGTGAGAGTGTGTGTGTGTGTGTGCAGTCAGAGTGTGTGTGTGCGTCTGCAGTCAGAGAGCAGTCAGAGTGTGTGTGTGCAGTCGGAGTGCAGTCAGTGTGTGTGCGTGCAGTCGGGAGTGTGTGTGTGCAGTCAGAGAGCAGTCGGGAGTGCGTGCGTGCGTGTGTGTGCGAGCAGTCAGAGTGTGCGCGTGTCTGCAGTCAGAGTGTGCGCGTGTCTGCAGTCAGAGAGCAGACAGAGTGTGTGTGCGTGCAGTCAGAGTGTGTGTGTGTGTGTGTGTGTGTGTGCAGTCAGAATAGTATTTTCTGCTGATCTTTTATAAATAATAAACTGTACATTTTCATAATGCCCACTGGTAAATAGTTAGAAATGTTCAAACTGTGTCTCTCTCTCTCTCTCTCTCTCTCTCCAAAATGCCAACAGGCAGAATGACCGTTTGATATAATAACCACAATATTGCTCCTCACGTGAACTATACTTTATACTATGGTGGAGCATTTGTATATTACTACAGGTTTCATAGTTTTTTTATGTTATTTGTTTTATATGATTTTTTTCCATACTTTTTGATGCCACTTGGTGAGAATTAATTACTCTGATTACTCTTATTACTTACTCTGTACTGAACACTATTTACTTTGATGACAGCAAGGGAGAATATTTTTTTCCAACAGACTAATAATTCAAAAGTAACATTGTCTGATGTAAAATATTTGCATGAAACACAAACGGCTCTCTGCATCTCAGAGCAAAAATCTCTTTCTATAGTATAAATCAGATCACTTAACTGTGTAAACTTTATAACAGTCCTGTGATCCTATGATGAATAAGTATGAATGCATGCACAGCTAGATGTTCAGTCACTTTCACTACCGCTCTCTGAATTCACATAGCAGTTGTCCTCTCCTGTGTTCCCTATAAACCACAAAACCACAAGAGGGCGAATCATTCTCACTGAAAGTAGGTATTATCACAAAAATTAAGTCAGTCTCCAGCAGCTTACCGTTTGGTGTTTCTTCCTCGTCGTCAAGGTGATCCATGTCGTGACTCACAAAAATATTCTAGAAAGATAAATCACCTGTTAAATCAATCAAAAGATGATGTGGAAAAATTCTATATTTCTGCTGTAGACTGAACACAAGTTGAGTACCTTAGTCCTGACAAGTCTTTCCCAGTGTCCCTGCTGCTGTTTGACTAGTTTGAGAACGGGTTGGTTGGACTTCATTTCCCAGCAGCACTGTTCAGCAACAATATTCTGGTAAAGCTCCAGGTCGGCTCTGTACTGACGACCATTCACTCTGCCACTGCAGAACAAAAAGAGGGCATCAACACACTCCAAGTTTCCTCCATACCAGGTCACTTGTTTGCAATTCTGAAGCATTTAAGGCAATTTACGATTTCAATTTGCAAAAACACAAAAGGGAACATTAATATTCTACATTGTTTCATGATCATCTCTCAAACTCTATAATCTCCCCCTATATCCCTCCTCATTCTTTGTCAGGGTGAACCAATAAACCACTATAATTCCTTGGAAGCTTCCCACAGGTGAGCAACCACAAGGAATCATGTATACTGACAGTCAAGAAATGCACCAACAACCAAGTTACATATTTGCTGCTGATAGAAGGTCTTAGGAATCAGATGGGCAAGCTGTATTCTACTGTTATGTAATGTATACAATGAAAATCTGACACAAATGAGGGCGGGTATATTGAGTCTGTGCAAACAAAGAAGTTTGTTCCCTGACATGAATGAATGTAACTGCAGCAGAGTAAAGATATCTTTGCTAAATTAGTATAATGTTAGGCCAATCAAATTTCATGATAATGTAATCACAAATTAAATGTAGATTTCCTTTAAATCCAATTATGAGACAGCTGTATTATTCAGAAACAACAGAATACAGAACAATCACAGTAGCACCAAAGGAAAGTGACTGAATGAGATGCCCTTTACATTAAACTGTAACCCGGAACTGTGTGACACCGTTTGTTTGTCTAGTTTACAGACTGGCATGCCGAACATGTACCCACTACCACCAGTGTAAAATGCTCTGGACAGAAAGTTCCACTGAATGTTGGATGTGATGAAAGTGAGTGAGCAAACACTGGTGGTCTGGTCCTGACAGACCTGTAGATGACTCTGTCAGAGAAGAAATCACAGCGCTGACTTTCTGGGTTCACCAAGATCACTCTTGCAACTGCACAGTTGACCGTCTGATACCAACGTACATGGGGGTGGTAACTGAAATCCAACAACAAAACACTTAGAACAATGTAACTGTATTATTAAGACCACATATTGTACGACGTCTCGTGCCTTTTTGTTGAGTCGTCTCTTCTGTTAGAGCTGATGACCTGCTGTCTGTAGCTTTCATCTGCCCCTTCAGGTACACCTGTACACATGATTTATGGAGTGTCTCAGCTCATTCATAGTAGCCTATATAAAACATCTTTCTGTGTGCTAGTTTACACCATCTCTTTCCTCTTAGTGTCAATCTGCGATGTTTAGTAAACTGTGGATCTGTATAGAAGTTACAAAAATGCTTTTACCATTTCCAGAGGGGTTTAAAGAGGCAGCCAGGCTAATCACTGGATACACGTCTATCGCATCCCTCTTCCCGTGTATGATAGCCAGCATTCAATTACACATTTGTGACAGTGTGTATGTGACAACAACGACATCAAAATGGATATAAACCTTAAGTGGCTACAGAGCAGAATGAAAGGTATTACAGGAGCACAGAAACAAGAGAGCAGAGGCTGTGTGGTTCTCTTACGCTCTTTGCAACAGCAACCACCTAATCAGGCAATAAGCTCTGACAACACCCAAACAAACTGGGAATAGGGTTATAGAATAATTATTGTATGTTTCCTCACTGTAACGCTGCTGTTAGTAATAACAGTTTCTTTGGCGGACCTTGAAGTTTCTATGCCCTATTACTCAACACTGTGCTCTGTTTGTACAAGGAGCCCTGACAATCAGGCATCTCTGCCACTCCCTACGTATTGATAATAATGCCGCACAAACTTAATCACAGTACTCATTTTGAATGTATACAAGACCTGAAAGAATACAAAGCTCAATCAAAATCAGCAGCACACCATGCCAAACACATACTGGTACTCACACTCAAAACTACACTGAATCTCTGAAACACATGCTTATCTAAAGACACCAACCTCTCCTTCTTAATTATTATTAATTAATATTATGATTCATTTTCTTCTTTTTAATGCGAAAGAAGAAAAGAATTCTAAGAAGAAGAAAAGAAGAAAACAAATCTGTCAGGGCACGGTTACATTTCCATTCTAACAATATAAAAAGCACTACTGTTTCCATTACAGCTGAAGGTTTACAAACCATGTACAGAATCATTGTATCATTTAAAATAACACAACATAACAGTTGTGGCTGTGTTAGTAACTTACTTTGTAGATGACTGGCTCAGAAAATACTGGGGTATCAACACACAGTATCTGTGAAGAGGACACAGAAAATCATCAACACATGCATTGTGTTTACTGTCAGTTGTTGTATATGCTGCTAACACAACCCAATGACTCCATGGGTATTAATAAAGTTCATGTGAACGCACGACACTTTGATCATGTTCAATTTCAAATGACATAAACCAAACAGGCTCTCACACACAAGGAGTTCAGCAGCTCTGGTGCTTTAACACATCTTCATTAAAGTGAACAGCCATGAAGAAAGGCCTCCATGTTCAGTGAAAGGCACTACAAACAGGTTTTATCCTGCTGACTGAGCTACATGCTGTCACTCATTTTGACTTCCTACTCGCTATCTCTGGGCTCACAAACGGGAAGTTCTTAGATGACACTTTCTATGTGTCAGAGAAAACTCCTACCTGCTCTCGTACTATAGAGTTCCTTCTGTTGAATGTGTCACTGTTTGTTTAGCATGTTCCTCCTGATGTTAGCTGTATGACTGCTGCAGCGACCGCTTGTTTTCTTTTAACGGCAGCCGGACACGGATGCGGCGGAGTGTTGTTGGACAGCAGCAGAAGACGCAGCGTAGACCCAGATTAATTAGTCACAGGTTCACTTGCTTCGATTTTCGCATCAATTGATCTAGACGCAAAGGCGTGAAATCAAATATTTGTAAAACTGTTTTATTAATATTTACAAATACACAAATACAGACATAAGACTTCTTACCATAATGTGTTTTTGAGATTGGAGGTTGAATCCTTGTAAGCCGATGTTACCCCACATGGTAAACAGAGTTTGCTCCATCAGCACGCTGTCTCCTTTCCTCCCTGTGGACGTGAACAGCTCCTCCAAGTGTGGCCGAGGAACATGAAGCCATTGCAGCAGCATCGAAACAAGGCCCTGAGCAGCATAACAACAGATAAAGTAAAAATAAAGACGATACAGAACAACCATTAGATCTGCAGATATACATGTAAGTCTGTTCCGGTTGGCCAGCAGGTGGCGCAGAGGCACGGTTGGTTTGGTTGGAGTGACAGCTCACATGCTGCACTTTTCTTCAGTGACACCGTAGTTGCTGAGAGAAGTTTGTGCAGGGCGCCATATTGCTTTCAGAAGTTTGATTCCTCTGAAAGGTAAGCAGCACTTTATGATGTGGTTTATTTTATGTGAAGGTAGTGATTGTGCATGGCTCCTTGGGAGCTCACTGTAAAAATGGATATTTATGAGGCTGAGTTCTGTTTCTGACAATTACATTATTTGGTAGTTAACCCTTCATTGTAAGCATACCTATAAGTATGTGTAGTCATATCAGTGTTAATTTTGGCAGCAATTTTTGATTTAGTTTTTATTTAGTCTTGTGACTAAAATGTCATTTGATTTTAGAAACATTTTAGTCATCGACATTTTTTAACGACTAAAAATCGACTAAAATTCTATGATATAGGCTATTTGTCATGAAATTAGTTTGACTGTGCAATAAAAACAGGCACAGCTTTAACTTGTGTTATTGAAACAAACATCTCTTTATTTAATTGCCGTTACCTTTTCACAAAAGAACAAAAGCACCAGTGAACAGTGAGCTGCTCTCCCTGAACGTTCATACACTGTTCAGCCATGACCTTCTTCATGAACAGGCTCTCTCATATTCTAATAGGCTCACCCTTAACCCATCTGCAAACACGTGTTGCCAACAGCCAATAGAAAGGAGACACAACACAAAAACTAATCAAGTTTACTAACATGAATACAAACAACAAACCTAAAATAACATCCCTGAAGCACATACACCCAACACTAACCAGGTCTAAATGCATTCACTAGTTAACTAGTGCAACGTTTTGCCTTACTAGTGCGAGAAATAAAATATTTACTATCAAGAAATGAACTGAACTGGCTTTCCATACAACACTGACATGAGGTCCACATTGTCCTGTAATGGAATCCAGAGTCTGAGAGTGTATGACTGGCAACAAATAACAATTTCACTTTGTAGATTAAAGCAACATGTGCTGACACCAGAATCAGTCCTGTCAGCTGATATGAACAGGACTTCCTCCTCCTCCTCCTCAGGTTCAGACAATATGAAGTCCTCTATAAAAACACATACATTCATTAAGTATGTGTTCTTTATGTGTATAGGACCACTGTCCTCTGTGGACTAGCAGATGTGAGCATGTGAGGAACTGGAACCACTTCTTCATCTGAACCATGGAGATGCCAATTTATAACACCTGAAACCACCTCCACTGTCTGCACACACAGGAAGTTCACCCTTAAAGAAGCATTCAGCGAATTTCTTATATGTTTGAATGTAGCCAATCAATGCTCTCTGTTTCAGTTAACCTGTCTGCACAGAATTAGTCCCTTAAATCACATGTAGAGCCCAGATAGCTCAGTCGGTAGAGCATCAGACTTTTAATCTGAGGGTCCAGGGTTCAAGTCCCTGTTCAGGTGGAAAGCTTTGTACTCTTGTTACACCACATTCAGATGTTAACCCTTTAAACCCTAAAAGAAAAAAAAAATCACCTAAAAAGACAATAATAACGTGCATTATGCATGTTCTTGGTGTCTAGGAACATCCAGGGACCTCGGAAAATGCATTTCCAGTGTTTAAAATATTGTGTCTATTAGTATGCCTGAGTGAATTACAATAAACTGAATGAGAAATGTAACATTTCTATCCTCAAGTTTTTTTCCTGTTTGACAGCAGAAAACAGTATGCTAACAATGTTTCTATGTACACAGATGCCATTGATCACATTCAGCTATCCCTTGGCTACAAATGTACCAAATTTGATAGAATTTGAACAAAGAGCAAAGTCTTCACAAAGGTTTTAGTAAGGATATCACCAGGCGGACACTCAGGCACAATTTGGCACCACATTGCCAAATAGGTTACTTATCATTTCCAATGGGAAGTGGCTGAAAAATACAACTTATATCCATTTCACTAGTCTATTGCCATCTACTGGAGCTTTTGGGTATGAATTTTACCTTGTACTTCATCAACTTCTACCATTATGCACAGTGTAAAATCAAAAACATCAAAATGTATAATTTTGTCTCCAAATAGAGTAGTTTTTATTATCATAACTAATAACTAATGTAAAATAATGAAAGTCCAACCAAATGTAAAGTAAGAAAAATACAATAACAACAAGGAGAGGTGATGCCTCAGCGTTGAGCCCAGATGGGCCTGGGACCTCGCTGAAGAGGAAAGCCAGGTCCCAGGCCCATCTGGGCTCTTCCCTCTTATTGGCTATGAAAATAATAACACTTATTTTTATCTGTAATTGCATACATATTGAAATATACACATTATGTAAAAAATATGTAAAGACAGTATTGAATAGGATTGAATCATCCTTCATCTCTGTTCAGCTCTTTAGGGGTTGCCACAGTGAATCATCACCACTATCCTCTGCATCCTCCTCTCTCACCCCAACTACCACCCTGCTGTATACTATACTGTGTATATGTATATATAATAAATCATTTTTATTAGCAACAAATAGTTTACACTTCAAAATAAATGTACAAAACTTACTCATAAACTGGGTCCATCTTTTCCAACATTCAACTGGCTGGCAACGGGGTCAAACAAATCCGGAAATCCCTGCCGTTGAAATTCTGCTCCATGCCCCTCTCGACGCAGTAAGAAGAAGAGATAAGAAATAACAACCTAAAAAAACCTCTGACACTCACTGAAACTCACTGAAATTCACCAAAAGTCACTGAAGCACACTAAAGCAACTACAACCTCCACAAACACCTACGCGCACTAGCGTTAGTGTTGTTGCATCTAGTCTTTACGCAGGGATTTTATGTCAGCTGGGTATTGTAGTCCATTAGATTTTTATACCATTCAATTCAGTAGCTTGTCCTCTTTCTTTGGACTACAAACATGGCCGTGTCAGAATTTGAAGTAATAGTGCCTGCACGTTTTCAGCCCTTCAGCGGCCCATCGGGTTTAACCACTGCAGTACTGTTAACCTGCTAGCATCTTTGCTTATCTAAACACAGTTTTCATTTCTGTCCAATGCGAGACAATTACCAACCCCTATAAAGGAGAGGTTCTGCTTCTCAGTTCAATTCAATTCAGTTTCCACTGACCACTTCCTGTTATGCAACAAATACACTTTATGATTCAATGTTGAGCTAATGCCACAGCCACAAAGTCAATCAAGGATTGTTTTTTGAAGACGTTTCGCCACTTCCCCAAGTGGCTTCTTCAGTTCTGCTACTTTTCTGGTTGGGAATCCGAGTTTTATGTGTTCAAGACCTCTGTGGGTGGATCTTGCAGGAGCTCACATGACTACGATCCCTATAGTTCAGGGTTCGGCAACCCAAAATGTTGAAAGAGCCATATTGGACCAAAAAAACAAAAAACAAATATGTTAAAAGCCTTATATAAGCCTTATAATAAAGGCAACACATGCTGTATGTATCTATATTAGCTATATTAGCCTACTATCAAAATGACTAAGTTGGCTACAAATACATAATGAACCTTCATGATTACATGTTTATTTTCCCTGCAGCACATCCTGTAGGGAATGAGGCACCACGTGACTGCTCTGTTGTACGACAACTCCATTACAATATTAATGAATTATGTTTCATTGCTTTGATGAAATTAAAGAAATGCAATGAAGAAATCCGATTTTTGATGTCATTTTTATTTTGAGGATTTGAAAAAACAACAACAAAATGGAACGTGCATAACGTGCCCCTTATCTGGGCAACAAACAGAGTGCAATAAAACGCAGCCTGCATTTATAAAAATAAAACAGCAGCCTTTTGAAAAGGTAAAGTATATAAAATCTAATTCATACAGTTTAAGTTTGATTTCTGTGCAAATACCAAGCAAGTCAGTGCAAGGGTAAAACGAAGCAGCATCCTCTTCTCTTTTGGCATGCAACCAACGCAGCTATCCTCGGCCCTGAGCAACAAAACACAATAATATCCCCAAGTGTCATTCCACATATATACTGACGAAAATCAGAAATCACTTTATAGAAACAGCCACTTCATTACTAAATATGTGCCTATGACAGGATTGTGTTCTTACCCGTTTAATGTGACGTCTGTTTTTGGTTTTTCCATTTTCAATGGTCAGCTTCTCAACATCGGGCATTTAAGATGTAACTTTAATCTTGACGCAGGACTGCAAGCTCTCATCTGGCGGGTGCGATATTTTGATTTGATGTAGTTCATGTTTGGAGATGCAATCCACTTCTTAAATCTATTTTTGCGCTGCTCTAATTTCTCCAGAAGTAATGCAATCGCACTTTTTCTCTCACTCCCAACTGGGCACTCGGCTGCAAATGTAACATGCCTTCCCTGGAAATGTCTTTCCACTGGCTTAGGAAGTGGAAAGACATTTTCCACTGGCTTCCACTTCTACTCTTTTTGTTATTTGACAACTTCTCGCTACAGAGCAAACATTCAGGCAATCCTTCCGCATTGGCAA
This sequence comes from Parambassis ranga, assembly GCF_900634625.1. Classification (NCBI taxonomy): domain Eukaryota; kingdom Metazoa; phylum Chordata; class Actinopteri; family Ambassidae; genus Parambassis; species Parambassis ranga. Next base: position 4,006,769 of record NW_021144767.1, read on the forward strand.
TGAATGCAAATGATTCGGTCCTTTGGGATCCATGGCCCATCACACAGCCACCGGTTTGTTTACAACAGCCACCTGCCTGGCATCCCGCCCTGCTGATAGAAACGTGTATCGCAGGCTATGACGCAAATCTTCGTTGACAGAAATATTGAAATTGAATATTTATTCTAAACATTTTTACAGCATTGGAAAACGTTAAGAATGTTTGTGTCATGTTTGTCCTCCTACAGAAACCATATTAAAACAAAAAATTATATTTCCCTCCCCCATCTTTTTCCATTTTCAAACATTTTTGAAAAAGCTCCAGGGAGCCACTAGGACAGCGCTAAAGAGCTACATGCGGCTCTAGAGCCGCGGGTTACCGACCCCTGCTATAGTTGGTTAATGGCCAGTTAACGACCAGAAACTCTGGGATGAAGGGACAGGGTTGTGGACAGGTGAGAGCTGTTGCCTCACTAGTTGACGGCCCATCGTTAGAGTTTGAGTGGGAGTGAAGTCTGCTAGGAAGGGATGAAAGGACAGAGTTGTAAACAGGTGAGAGCTGATGCCTCAGCCCTCCCCCTCTGTTTAGAGAGGGTTTTTCCAATTTCACATAGACGCTTCTTTGACTCCTCTTTCATACCATCTGTCCTCCCTGTCTAGGATTTGGACATTATTATCCTCAAAGGAATGACCACTGTCTTTGAGGTGGAGGTGAACTGCTGAGTCTTGTCCTGAGGAGGTGGCTCTCCTGTGCTGTGCCATCCTTCTGTGTAGTGGTTGTTTGGTTTCACCAATATAGAGTGGCGAAACGACTAGAATGAAAAGCATTCCAGAATGAAAGAAAGCATTCCCAAATGAAAGGCAGACATCTAGAATGAGAGACAGCATTCCGGAATAGACATCCATCCACCCATTCCAGAATGATAGGCAGGATTCCGGAATGGTAGACAAAATTCTGGAATTAAACCCCTAACCCGACAGTGACCTGTGATGTCATCCGATTGGAGCCAGAGACTGACCCTCCTTAAGAGCAACAGTGGCAAGAAAAAACAGGAAGAACCCCTGAAAGTTTTGTCCAATGTCTCACCTGTTACCTTTAATATTATCATAACAGATGAAATCATTCAATTGGATTTTGTGGTCTGGGTTAGATCAGTCAGCGTTTTAAATGAAAACTTATTTCTCCTCCTCTGAAGAACTGTCAGGAGTGGGATTTGAACCCACGCCTCCAGTGGAGACTGCGACCTGAACGCCAGCTGGCGAAGGATCGTCCGTACAATGTTGGAAAATGTTGGACACAAGAGCCAATCACAAGCCTTCAATTGCTGGAGGTGCGCCCAATCAGCTAGCGGATTTCTTCCCCACTGTCCAACATTTCCAATATTTGACCAATCACGGTGGAGAAATGTTGGAGCAGAGAATCAGTATGGCGCATACCGGTCGTCATTCATTCTGCACTAGCTAGCGAGAAAAACAGTCGGTACGGTAATTAAACACTTGCTACAGTGCCGTGTGACACTATTTTACGTTTGTGTGTCATGTAAACTCTTGTACTGTGTTGACGTTTTTATAGATTGATAGATTTGTTGAGTTACGGTCGTTACACAAAGTGGATTTTGTTTTTGCCACTCGGTGCTTACTAATGTTATTTAAGGTGCAGTGTTTAAACACCAAACCTGAGAATCAAAGTATTTCCACCCACGTTGTAGCACTACCACAGCACCGTTTAAGCACTACCACAGCACTACCACATAAGTTATTTAGATTTTTATGGTGTATGGCCATATAGAAATGTCTTCCTGTAAATAAACATTGTCCCTTAATGCTGCTTAAAGCTACGGCATTCTTTGTAATATTTTATTTTATATTGTTGTGGTACATGGCGTGTCAGAGGACAGCGGGGGTTGGGTGATCTATTTTGCCAGCTGACATGCTGTGGGTGAAAGGAGAGAGACGTGAAGGACAGCGGTGGCAGACAGGAGAAGGAAAACGGGAAAACGGGGAGAGTAAGAGGGACCCGTGATTCGAAAAAAAAAATACGGACAATAACCATTTGTTTTTATGGACAAGGATCGCCCAGGGAGAGAGAGGATCCCGTGTGGGGTTCACCAGGAGGAGTTTTTTGTTTGTTCGTCTGTTTGCCCGTTACTTTTTGATCGGGACTGAAGGGACATTTATTTGTAAATATGGGTCGGATTACAGCGTTATTTGGGATGTAAGAAAATATGATTTTGAGTTAATAAACCCGAAACAGTCTCATTCAAGTGTCTGTGGTCTGTATTATGCAACAAAGGTAAATAGAGTACAACACGGGAGAGTCCCTGCTTAATAGCAACACTCCGTTTACTTTAGGCAGACTGTTAAAACGTTTATCCATATGTCCATTTGTAAAAATGATGCCAAAAATGTAGCAGATGCAGATCAACACTAGCATTCCTGTGGTCGCCGGTTCGAATCCAAGCTGTGGTCCAAAGGAAAATCCTAAAAGTGTCAATTTGAGTTTCTGCATCCTGAAATACGTACATAAATTAGATATGTTTCCACAACTTTCCTTTCTTTTTTCATTTTTCCCTTTTTCCCCTCTTTTTCCTCTTCCTTTCTTCTCCCCCCTTCTTCCCCATCTTAGACGGACGAATGTTCCCCAGCTTGAACGCAGCGCCTTGGACCGCTCGGCCATCCTGACATGAAAAGCATGCTGTCCACAACAAGTTTGGAAAAGCTCAAGGATGAACACTTAATAAACAATCTGAAATCTTCACTGACACTGATGTGGACAGACTCAGAGTGTGTCTGTCTATGCTATCTCAACAAGTCTTGAGCCAGAGATGAGATTTTTCATCTGGTCACCACATGATGAATCATTCTGACTATTGTAGTACCTTGAGATCTGCCTTTCCCAGGTGTTTTGTCCTTAAGGTGAAGCAGTCTCTGCCTCAGGGTGAAACTGGGTTTGAAATGTGCTGGGACGTTTTATCCTTTGCCTCCTCATTGCACACCAGTTGCTCTCGGTCCAGCGTTTTTAAAATGATAGTTTTTGGAAGTGTCAGATGGACTGTGCCAGGGTTTGGTCCTCAGACAGTCAATATAAATGGCAGCACTCTGACTGGTCAAGATGAACTTTTTCATAGAGCTCGTTGTTAACACATCAGACTTGTTAAGTGTAAACGATGGAGGGGCATAAAGTGATCTTGGAGATGAAAAGAACCGTTGTTGGCAGGATTTGAACCTGCGCGGGGAAACCCCAATGGATTTCTAGTCCATCGCCTTAACCACTCGGCCACAACAACCGGCAAAAGGTAACGATGAAGAGTCTGACGACCCAGGTTGGTTCTGTCCATGAGTGCATGGTCTTGTCCAGTTTGTCCTGTCCAGATTAGTGTTGGCACTCCTTTACTTGTTTTCCATTTCATTCACAGGTAAATCTGCGCCGACCAGAGTCTCCGTTTGACAGACAGCTATCACAGAAAGTTGCTGACAGCTGAGCAAGTACTCACGTGCCAACATGGCACAAGTTGAATTGCTTCCAAGCCGGCTGTGTTCACGATCACATGGTGGTTTGAGACTACAAGCCTTCACTGTCCATTCTACGCTGTTTACTTTATTAGGAAGGTGCTCTACAATTGTCCCAACAAGCAGGGGGAGCACTGAACATAAAACTCTCTTTCTCACATGTTATTGTCATGTGTTTTTGTGAAAGATAAGGCTGACTTGTTTTCTTGCTTCTCTATTTAAACAATCTGAAATCTTCACTGACACTGATGTGGACAGACTGAGAGTGTCTCTGTGCTATCTCAACAAGTCTTGAGCCAGAGATGAGAGTTTTCATCTGCATTCATGGTCACCACATAATGAATCATTCTGACTATTGTGATGCCCTGAGATGAGGTCCAGTATTCTGGAATGGAAGTTACCATTCCAGAATGGAAGGCAACATTCCGGGACAAACATCGGCATAACAGAATGAAGAGCACATTTGCAGAATGAAAGACAGCATTCCGGAATGAAAGTCAAAATTCCGCAATGAAAGGCAGAAATCTAGAATAAGTGGCAGCATACCAGAATAGACATCAGTATTCCGGAAGGATAGGCAGAATTCCCGAATAACAGTCAGTATTCTGGAACAGAGGTCAGTATTCCGTAACAGAAGTCAGCAAGACAGAATTCTGGAATGAAAAGCATTCCAGATTGAAAGAAATCATTCCAGATTGCGGAATTAAATTCCGGAATTAAACCCCTAACCCGACAGCGGCCTGTGAAGTCATGGAAGTCAGCATTCCGACATGGAAGGCAACATTCCGGGACAAAAGTCAGCAAGACAGCATTCTGGAATGAAAAGCATTCCAGAATGAAAGAAATCATTCCAGATTGAAAGGCAGAAATCTAGAACGAGCGGCAGCATACCAGAATAGACATCCATCCATGCCAGAATGGTAGACAGGATTCCAGAATGGTAGACAAAATTCCGGACTTAAATCCCTAACCTGACAGCAGCCTGTGACGTCATCCAATCAGAGCCAGAGACTGAACCTCCTTAAGGGCAACAGTGACAAGAAAAAACAGGAAGAACCCCTGAAAGTTTTGTCTAACGTCTCAGCTGTTACCTTTAATATTATCATAACAGATGAAATCATTCAATTGGATTTTGTGGTCTGGGTTAGATCAGTCAGCGTTTTAAATGAAAACTTATTTCTCCTCCAGAGGAGGAGCTGTCAGGAGTGGGATTTGAACCCACGCCTCCAGTGGAGACTGCGACCTGAACGCCAGCTGGCGAAGGATCGTCCGTACAATGTTGGAAAATGTTGGACACAAGAGCCAATCACAAGCCTTCAATTCCTGGAGGTGCACCCAATCAGCTAGCGGATTTCTTCCCCACTGTCCAACATTTCCAACATTTGACCAATCACGGTGGAGAAATGTTGGAGCAGAGAATCAGTATGGCGCATACCGGTCGTCATTCATTCTGCACTAGCTAGCGAGAAATGGTACGGTAATTAAACACTTGCTACAGTGCCGTGTGACACTATTTTAAGTTTGTGTGTCATGTAAACTCTTGTGCTGTGTTGACGTTTTTATAGATTGATAGATTTGTTGAGTTACGACCGTTACACAAAGTGGATTTTGTTTTTGCCACTCGGTGCTTACTAATGTTATTTAAGGTGCAGTGTTTAAACACCAAACCTGAGAATCAAAGTATTTCCACCCACGTTTTAAGCACTACCACATAAGTAATTTTTTTAATTTAGATTTTTATGGTGTATTGCCATATAGAAATGTCTTCCTGTAAATAAACATTGTCCCTTAATGCCGCTTAAAGCTGCGGCATTCTTTGTAATATTGTATTTTATATTGTTGTGGTACACGGCGCTGTCCCCCGACCCCCGCTGTCAGAGGACAGCGGGGGTCGGGTGATCTATTTTGCCAGCTGACATGCTGTGGGTGAAAGGAGAGAGACGTGAAGGACAGCGGTGGCAGACAGGAGAAGGAAAACGGGGAGAGTAAGAGGGACCCGTCTCATTCGGAAAAAAAAATACGGACAATAACCATTTGTTTTTATGGACAAGGATCGCCCAGGGAGAGAGAGGATCCCGTGTGGGTTTCACCAGGAGGAGTTTTTTGTTTGTTTGCCTGTTCGGGACAGAAGGGACATTTATTTGTAAATATGGGTCGGATTACAGTGTTATTTGGGATGTAAGAAAATATGATTTTGAGTTAATAAAACCGAAACAGTCTCATTTCATGTGTCTGTGGTCTGTATTATGCAACAAAGGTAAATAGAGTACAACACAGGAGAGTCCCTGCTTAATAGTAACACTCTGTTTACTTTAGGCAGACTGTTACAACGTTTATCCATATGTCCATTTGTAAAAATGATGCCAAAAATGTAGCAGATGCAGATCAAGAGCACAATTTGAGTTCATCCAATGAGCAACTGTACTTGCTGTCCATTATGGCTTCACAGTTACACTACAGTGCAGCTTTCCTTTAGTGGATTTTATTATGTAGTCCTATTTGCTAATGATGCCATTTACTTTAACAAGGATGCCTGCAATGACGTTATATGGTTGTTGGGGACATTAAACATCATGAACATGGAAAGCTAATGGAAAATCCAAATCTTGCACCATCAACTGTTACTTATGTCTGTTGTATATGTGGAAGTGTGTCTTGTGGTTGCTGTTTATGTTCTGCACTGCTGGAATAATTCCTTAATTTTTCGGCGGAAAGAAAGACGTAGAGAATTGGGTTGAGAGCATTGTTGAAAATGCCCAAGAAGAAGGAAAAGACTCTGATGAGGCGCAATAATTTAACAAGACACTCATCCTTAGTGGTATATAAAAGAAACAAGTGTAGGACTCTTGCAATTTGGCCTGGCAGCCAGCAGATCACGAACACCAGGAGGACAGCCAGGACCAGAGTGGTGGCCCTGTGCTCCACTTTCTGAGTGTTTGAGCTCTCTGTTACCCTGTTCCTCAAAACATGAAGAATGCTGACAGTGCAGAAGGACATAATACAAAGGGGGAGGAAGAAGGTGAATGTTGAATACAGAACACTAAACAGCACATCATGACTTCTACTTGGATAAACACTACTACATTCAGTAACATTATTCTCAGGATCACGTACTGCTTTAAAGTAAACGATAACATCAACATTCAGAAGAAAACCCAGAGTCCACACCAGAACATTAAAATAATCAGTAATCAGACATACAGTCTAGACATTGTTAACATGTAAATGACTGTTCTAGTTAGAAAAGGCAGATTTTTAATGGAATATATACAAAGGTATACAGAGGCCCTTTTCCAGCAGCCATCACTCACTGTGCTCTAATGCTACATTGTGTTAGCTAATCGTGTTAAAAAGGCTAATTGATGATTAGAAAACTCCTGTGAAACTATTGTTAGCACAGCTGAACTGTTATCTGATCAGAGAAGCTGTAGAACTGGCCTGGTGACCCCACACTTTGGAACGGTAGTGTATGTATGCTAGTTTTGAACTAAATGATTGGGCCTACCGATATATGTCCCTTACCCTTCGCCTCTTCTGTCTGTCTTCTTGAAAATATGTCAGTGAGCTTTGCACATTTGGCAGCATCCTCAATCAATGCCTTTTTCTTCTTTAACCGGGTCTTTCCATTTTTACCCGCTTCTCCACCCGTTTGGACTTTTGGTTAAATAAAGATAAGATAAGATAAGATAGATATATAAGATAAAACACATCCCAGTAAAGCTCATCAATACCTTGTAGGTGAGGGAGTCATTCCTGCTGATGAAGGATAAACTGTCAATCACCCAGCTGCTCTCTTCCAGGAGCTTCAGCATCTGATGTAGAAAATAAACTGATGTTAATGTGATGTCAGACAAAGGACTTTGTAACCACGCCCACTGTTGCCCCTCTTCTTGTTGCATCATGTGCAGAAATCAATGTTTTACCTTCAAGCCAAGAATACATTTGTTCATCAGGATGTGGGAAAGCAAAGCTGTTATAAGTGCACATCTCCATCTTCTACTGCAGTGAAATATGAGGAACTACATCATTAACCATTAAGAGCCCAGACAGAGCTCCAGTACATGTTACATGGACATTTCAACAACCAGCATCACCTTTCACTGCAGACCATGTTAGTGAGAAGAGCTGGATACTGACACCACCTGCAGCTGCAGCTCTGGACTCCTCCCAGGATATGTAGACTGTACCTTCCACTGAACATGTATCCAGAAGGATCCAGTGGTTTACAGATATGATGTCACCATGATGTTTGTAGAAAGAACACAGGGAGACGTTCAGCTGCTGAGGAGCATGTTCACTTCAGTTAGACACAGGATCATCAGTTGATGGTGTCATAAACATTCCAACTTAAGACTAGTGGTTAAGACCTTTAAAACTCAGTGGACAAGACATGTCTCTGGTTCTCTTCCAGGCAGTTTTACATATAGTGGAGGTTCCATGGTGTAATGGTTAGCACTCTGGACTCTGACTCCAGCAATCTGAGTTCAAATCTCAGTGGAACCTTTTGTTTGGACAGTAATACTGGTGTCCTATCTACACAGATCAGTCTATGGAGAAGTCCACAGTCTGTTCATTGGTCCAGCTGTAGTCATTAATTACTGAAATAAATCAACCTTTTGATGATATTCTACTTTCAAGTGTTTATTTCTTTTAATTTTGATGGTTATAACTGACAACCAATGAAAACCCACATTCAGTATGTCAGGAAATGAGAATATGTGAAAAGGTTCAACATTGAAGACACCTGGAGCCACTCTAACCAGATAATGAACAAAACACCTGCAAAGGCCTTTAAATGGTCTCAGTCTAGTTCTGTAGGCTGCACAACCACGGGAAGACTGCTGACTTGACAGTTGCCCAAAAGACGACCATTGACACCTTGCACAAGGGCAAGACACAAAGAGGCTGGCTGTTCACAGAGCTCTGTCCAAGCACATTAACAGAGAGGGAAGGGGAGTACAAGCAAGAGGGAGTACAAAGTGTTCTGCCCAAACAGGGACTTGAACCCTGGACCCTCAGATTAAAAGTCTGATGCTTCCAATACTTCACTAGTACACTTCATGTAGTGCAGTGAGTCCTGATTGACTTGCAATTGACCCTTTGTAAAAGGGGGATTAGCTCAAATGGTAGAGCGCTCGCTTAGCATGCGAGAGGTAGCGGGATCGATGCCCGCATCCTCCAGCCTGCATTTTAACAGGGAGGGTGTAACTGGATGGATGAGAATGGATGGATAATGTAGTGGACTTCCACCCAGCAGAGCAAGTCCCAGAGGTTACAGCATCATTTATTAGCTGAGTTTCCCCTCAGGGAAGCTGCTGTTTACAAGCTGTTTACAGAGAGAAGCAAGAAAACAACAGTCAGCATCATCTTCCATAAAAACACATGACAATAACATATGAGACAGAGAGTTTATGATCAGTGCTCCCCCTGCTGGTTAGGACATATGATGACATTTTAAATGTACCAGTCAAAAGTCACTCAGTGGTTTGTCTTTGTTTTTATGACTTTCTACATTGTAGATTCATCCTGAAGACATCAGAGCTATGAAGGAACACATGTGGAATGATGTAGTGAACAAACAAACAAGTGTTAAACCAAGCAGAATATGTTTGATGTTTGACATTCTTCCAAGCAGCCAGCTTTTGCTTTGATGACAGCTTTGTACACTCTTTGCATTCTCTCAATCTGAACTGAACCACCAATGCTGTGCAATGCTGACATCTAGTGGTGGAATCGCAGGCTGCAGCCTCCTCATTCCAAAATCAATCCCTCCTCCACATAAAGTCAGAAGTTCTAAATGTGAGTCATTAAATGAGAGGTTCCAGCAGAAACGTCCAAACATCTGAAGAGAAGCTGAGAAGCCTGAGATACAGGGGCTGCAAGCTGTGCTTCAACTGTTCCTGTTTAGACAATAAGAACAGATCATCACTGTCTTTTAAAATGTTCTGATCAAATCACATTAGTTTGTATATTTATATTACACACAGAGCTGTTGTTTCAGTCACATTCATTTGTTATGTGTACAGTGGGTGCAGGAAGTATTCAGACCCCCTTAAATGTTTCACTTTGTTATATTGCAGCCATTTGCTAAAATCATTGAAGTTCATTTTTCCTCATTAATTTCCACACAGCTCCCCATACTGACAGAAACACACAGAGTTGTTGACATGTTTGCAGATGTATTAAAAAGAGAAAGTGAAATATGACATGGTCCTAAGTATCAGAGCCTTTGCTGTGACTCTCATATATTGAACTCAGGTGCGTCCATTTCTTCTGATCGTCCTTCAGATGGTTCTACACCTTCATCTGAGTCCAGCTGTCTTTGATGATACTGATTGGACTTGATGAGGACAGACACACACCTGTCTGTATAAGACCTTACAGCTCACAGTGCAGGTCACATACTGGGTGATGACGTCCTCCTGCAGGTGTTACTGTGGAACAACTGCTCTGGATTGGGATGAGTCTGAATAGAACTTTGTTAGCTTTGTAAAGCTGTGTGTAGTTAGAGAGGAACTGAAAAGTGTCAACAACAAGGAGTTGGTCTCCAATGGAATAAAGTTAAACATCAGGGCTCGTCCGGGATTTGAACCCAGGACCTCTCGCACCCTAAGCGAGAATCATACCCCTAGACCAACGAGCCATGTGTGACCTCTTATTTTTCATGTTTCAGTCAGTGGAAGAACATGACTTGTTTGTGTAACACTGGAGATGTTAGCTGTACATGTGCAGAACAAAGACATGACCCACAGCAGACCATCATGTTTAAGGAGCAGCAGGAAGTCCTCTTCTTAGTAACATTTAGGTGAATGGGACGGCACATTTGATGTTTGACTTCATCTATGAACACATGTCTGCAGCATGTTTACTGCATTTGAACTGTTACTAATAGAATTCCACCTGCTGTTTCTGTCGTTTCTTTCATTGCGAGTTAAGACTCCAATAAGTTCCATTAAACTCACAGTGATGTATCAAGACTTCATAGCCTTTCTTCTTCATGCCTCCCTCCCACCTTACCCATTACATTAACATTGTGTTTGTTACCAGCAGCAACATGATTGTAGTAAAAAGCTCATTGAACACTAAGCTCAAGGCTCTTGGTAGTTGCTGCTTCTTCTCCTGTGCTCCTGCAGACACTCCCAGTCCTCCTCTCTGACTGAGCTCACCTGCTTCCACTTGCTGATCAGGAGACAAAGGACAAAGGAGGGAAGATGAGACACAGAGGGACATTTGTCCTTTTGTTAGTAGGGCTGCTGCTTGTTGTTGCTCCTTTAGAAAACCTGATGTGTTTTCTTGTTCCTTCAGTAGAAAATAATGAGTCTCTTTTGCTTCTTTGTCTCCTAGTTCAGGTTTTGTTCCTCTCCTTGTCCTCTGACCTGCTGAGGGATGTCAAATGGACTTTTAGCTGCACATGCTGGAAGATCATAGGAAGATGTTCATGTATTGAAAGTTCCATGTAAGGAAAGCTTTAGCTCTTCTTCTTCCTCTTTGATTCTTGGATTCATTTGTCTTTGAAAATGACTCTTTGTCTTCTTCCTGCTTTTGCTTTCATCATGCTTTGATTCATTTCCTCTCTGTCTCTAGCTTCCTGTTTTATTTGGAAAGATCTAAGCTGTGTTCCAATTCAGGGTCTGCATCCTTCGGAGGACACAGCCTATGCGGTCTAAGGAGGCCGCGTCCTCCTGAGGATCCTCCGGAGGATTCTCAACCATTGGTAAATGGGACGGTCTAGCCTTCAAAGCACTTCCTGATTGTGGCGCGACGTCACAAGTTCTGCCCCCCAAGCCCGGGAAAAACAAACGCGGACAGACGACAGCAGACGAACACAGAGTAAAAAGAGAAAAGAGAGGAAAGACACGAAAAGGCAGAAAAACGAAAGATGGAAATGGAGATCGAGATTTGGATTTTGTTTTGTTTAATATTTACGTTGTTGGTGGAAGAGGAGAGGCGGCTTCAGTGGTGGCTTCAGCAGCAGAGAAATCAGCGCCGACTCGTTTATTTCAGGCTGGGAGAGCGCAGTGGAGAGGTAACGTTAACCCGCTGCTGTAATAACCCATACTATTGATAATAATTAATATACCAGTTACTGAACAAATGCCTGCCATATAAACAGTAGTTGACAAATATGATTTAATGTAATATGTATTTATTCATTTGTAAGACTTGAAATGTGTTTTAGTTAAATTAGTTAAATGTGTAAGAACTGTTAACATTCAATAGAATTGTATCAGCTGTAAATCAATAGCTGTAGTTTAATCCTCATGTTCTTACCCTCATGTCTCCAGACAGGGCGGATTTACTGCCGTATAAATGTACACGTCCCTGTTCTACAAACCTTTTTAACAATCATGACACCACCCAAGACTTCCGGCTGAGCAGAGAGTCCCTGGCGGTGCTGCTGGAGCTTCTACACCAGGAAAGAAGACAGGGATGGGGTGCCACAATAGAGACCTTGCTGTTCCTCTTCTGGCTGGCGAGTGGGACATCCTACAGAGTGGTGGCAAGGGTGTTCGGGATGCCTCGCTCCACTGTTCACTGCATCGTCCATCGGGTTACTGGGGAGGTGGTGGCTATTCGCCACAAGGTCATCTACCTCCCCAAGACCGCAGAAGACCTGGCGGCAGTAACCCAGGGGTTTGCAGGGCTGGCGAGACACGGAGCTTTCTGCAAAGCTGCTGGAGCAATCGACGGCTGCCATGTGAGGCTCAAGCCTCCAAGCGGCCCTGATGGTCACTGCTACCGCAACAGGAAACTGTTTTCCTCCATTTTATTGCAGGCAGTGTGTGACCATCAGGGCCGCTTCATTGACACGTACGTGGGTTGGCCGGGGTCGGTGCACGACTCCAGAGTACTCCGGCACAGCCCACTGTACAGGCGTGGCATCTACCCTCCTCCAGGGCACTTCATCTTGGCAGACGGCGGGTACCCATGTCTCCAGCATCCACTCCCCCTCATCACTCCCTACAAGCAGCCGGTACAAGGTGTGGCAGCCCAGCGCTTCAACAGCCATCATTCCAGGACACGCTCCATCATAGAGCGTGCCTTTGGAATGATGAAGACATGGTGGCGAGCCATCTTCCTCCAAGCGCTGGAGGTGCACCACACCTTTGTGCCTCAGGTATGTCACTACATGAGAGAAATATTGCTTATTGTCAAATGGTGAATACCATGTAAGTAATTCTTCTTTTCTACAGGTCATAACAGCTTGTGCCTGCCTGCACAACATCTGCCTGGGTGCCGGTGACATCATGGCCCCAGAGGATGGAGTGCAGGAGGACATAACAACAGTTAAAAGAGTTAATTGTTTACACCTAACAAGTCTGATGTGCTTCATCTGGTCAAGTTCAGTAGAACTGATGGAGCCACTTGGGCTACGTTCAGACTGCAGGCTAAAGTGACCAAATCCCAATTTTTTGCACTAATGTGACCTGTATCTGATATTGTCATGACAGTGTGAACAGCTCAATTCCGATGTTTTTATATCCGACCCAGGCCACTGTCATATGTGGTCCTAAATCAGATACTTTTTTTTGCAATGCGACCTCAGTCTGAACGGCTATGCGGCATATATCAGACTTTTGCGTCAGTAAAAGGCGACAGGCGTCACAATTCTGCGACACAGGAGCGGGCAGACAAGCTGTGTCGTTAGCAACAAGCGCCTGTTGCCAGGAAGTAGAGCCCAACTCCAATGCGCGGCTCACAGATGAGGGAGATGTAGACTGTCTTGCTGTGAAAGTGACACAGAAAGGCGCTCGCAGACGTATTCAAAGGTTCTCGTCATTCTGAAGTTATGAATGTTGCATGTTATGAATGAAGTCAGTGTCGCTAAAAGCAGTCACATCACTATCCCACCACTCCGCACCCACACAACAAGTAAAACCTATATATGACCACCAAAAACCCATAACACATTATATTTTTTTATTTTTTTTATTTTAGATACTATATTAATCCCAGAGGGAAATTCTTTACGGCAGTGTCATACAATGACTAGCAAGGTGCGCCACAGGCTAGGGTGAAGTGTCTTGCCCAAGAACACACAACAGTGACTAGGGAGGAGTTGGGATCGAACCACCAACCTTCCGGTTACTAGACAACCCTGCTATACCACTGCGCCACTGTTGTCCCTAAAACAATGTTGTGTTTCTGCCAGGTTTCAAACCAGGGACCTTTCGCGTGTGAGGCGAACGCGATAACCACTACACTACAGAAACTCACATATAACATGTCTTACAGTAAGTATTATTAGGAGGATGCTGTCATCTTCCTGCTAAATTGAGCTTTCTCACCTGGAGAGCCGCCGATCCTGAAGGACAAACTGGAGCAGACAGGGGTGGACCACCTGCTGTCAGAGTGGATCAGGGACTACCTCACAAACTGACCACAATAGCTTTAATTTGCACATACAAATACTACTGTTTACTGCTTACTTTTGCACTTCAGCCACTTTACAGTCTGTTTACATTGTTCATGGACATTTGGATAGTGATAACATTTATGACTTGATAACCTGTACATACTTAATATTTTAGGAAGTGGTCTTGTATTAGGGTGTGACCCTCCTGAGAAGCAGAACCTCTCCTTTATAGGGCTGTCTTGAAAACTGCCTCTCATTTCCACCTGTTGTCTGTTCCATTTGCATAACAGCAGCTGAAACTGATCCACAATCAGTGTTGATCCTAACTGGACAGGCTGATTTCACACAGGTGTGGCCAGATCAACCTGTGGTTAAGTACCACAGGCTTCTAAACTGCTGTGATCTCCAACCTCACCTTTATTTCTAAGATATTTGAAAGGGTGGCTGCAAGTCAGTCCACCAACAGCACCGGTCTGTTTGAAGTGTTCCAGGATTCAACAATAATCTGTTAAATTAAGATTAAGATTAAGATTAAGAAACCTTTATTAGTCCCACAATGGGGAAATTGCATTTTTGCAACGGCATACAGACAGCAAGGGATAAGTTAGGAAAAAGATATATACATTATAAAATAGGCTACCAATAAAAGATATATACATTATAAACAGTTTACATATTTAACAGTTATTGCACAGGTGAGTGGAGGTAGAAATGGTATATAAACTGTACAGAGTGCATCAAAAACTAAATAGATAATTTATTGTATTGAGTATTGCACCTATCAGAAGTGTTTATTATACAGTCTGACAGCAGCAGGAAGGAAAGACCTTCTGTATCTCTCCTTCACACACCGAGGGTGGAGCAGTCTGCCACTGAAGCTGCTCTGCAGGGCTGACAGGGTGTCCTGCAGGGGGTGGGACTCATTGTCCAGCATGGATGTTAGTTTTGCCAGGACCCTCCTGTCACCCACCTCCTGCACTGAGTCCAGAGAGCAGCCCAGGACAGAGCTGGACTTCCTGATGACTCTGTCCAGCTTCTTCCTCTCCCTCTCAGTGATGCTGCTGTTCCAGCAGACCACACCATACATGATGACTGATGCCACCACAGAGTCATAAAAGGTCTTCAGGAGTGCCCCTTTCACTCCAAAAGACCGCAGTCTCCTCAGCAGGTAGAGCCTGCTCTGGCCCTTCCTGTACAGTGCGTCTGTGTTGTGAGTCCAGTCAAGTTTGTTGTTGAGGTGAACACCCAGGTATTTTATAAGAGTCCACCTGCTCAATGTCCATTCCCTGGATGTTCACCGGTAAGGGGGGGGCTGAGTGTCGTCTGCGAAAGTCCACCACCATCTCCTTGGTTTTCCCTGCATTGATCAGGAGGTGGTTTCGCTGACACCAGTCAACAAAGTTCTGCGTCAGTCCTCTGTACTCCGCGTCATCATCATCTCTGATGAGACCAACAATCGCAGTGTCATCAGAGAACTTCTGCAGCACACAGCCGTCAGTGTTGTGTCTGAAGTCCGACGTGTAGAGGGTGAAGAGAAAGGGGGCCAGGACAGTCCCCTGAGGGGCACCCGTGTTACAGGTGAGCAGGTCAGACACACAGTTCTGGGCTCTCACAAACTGTGGTCGGTTTGTGAGGTAGTCCCTGACCCACTCTGACAGCAGGTGGTCCACCCCTGTCTGCTCCAGTTTGTCCTTCAGGATCGCCGGCTGGATGGTGTTGAAAGCACTGGAAAAATCAAAGAAGGTGATTCTCACAGTGCTGCCGGGCTTCTCCAGGTGAGAAAGAGCTCGGTGTAGCAGGAAGGTGACAGCGTCCTCCACTCCAACATTAGGCCTGTAGGCGAACTGCAGTGGATCCATTGAGGAGCCCACTGTGGAGCGGAGGTGTCTCAGGACCAGTCTCTCCAGTGTCTTCATGAGGTGGGATGTCAGAGCCACTGGTCTGTAGCTGCTGAGGTCTTTGGGGTGCGGTGTTTTAGGCACTGGTACCACACAGGAGGTCTTCCAGAGCTGTGGTACCACCCCCAGCTTGAGGCTCAGATTGAAGATGTGCTCCATAACTCCACACAGCTGGTCTGCGCAGGACTTAAGGAGCCTGGAGCTAATGGCATCTGGTCCAGCTGCCTTCCTTGTCTTGGTTTTCCTGAGTTCTGTTCTCACCTGGGCTGCTGTGAAGGACAGGGGTGGGGGTGGGGGATGAGTGTCACTGTGTGGGTGTGAAGTGGTTTGATGTTGTGATAAGCTAAGAGTGTGGGGGGCTGTGGGAGAGGAACAAAGGCCAGGAGTCAGTCAAATATCACAGACCAGAGTGAAATCAAGTCCTTTTGAGGCAGAAATAAGCCCCTGGACTCACTGTGGGGCCACAGTCACTTTTTGGCAGATGAAAACACCAGTTTTTGAGGTGTATTATTTTAAAGGGGTCTTCATGGTATAAATGTGCTGGCTGCATCATAAGTTCTTGTTATTTAATGATAGTTAATTATAACTTCGTGGACCTGCAGACTCTTTGTCTTCATATGGGCTGAATGAAGGGAGACTAGCACAGATTTGACATGTGTGACTTCCACATGCTTTCCTACCATGAATGGAACAAGTCAAGCAGCACATGATGTGTTTGTGTAACACTGGAGATGTTAGCTGTACACGTGCAGAACAAAGACATGACCCACAGCAGACCATCATGTTTAAGGAGCAGCAGGAAGTCCTCTTCTTAGTAACATTTAGGTGAATGGGACGGCACATTTGATGTTTGACTTCATCTATGAACACATGTCTGCAGCATGTTTACTGCATTTGAACTGTTACTAATGTCATGACGCCAGCTGTGTCAGCTTTGTTTCCCTTTAAGTCCTCCATCTTCCTGCTGCATGTACTTTGTTGTTTTGTTGGATATCCTGTTTTATTGTGAAAGGACTCTTTCCTTCCTCTTGTGTTTCCCTCCTTGTTGGTTAGCTGCTCCGCCATGATTGTTGTCACCTGTGTCTTGTTAACTCTTGTGTGTCCAAGTCTTGTGCTGTCCTTTGTCACTGTCACTTTCAGAGCTTTCTATGTTTGCACCTGTTGTTCCGTGTTCCTTCAGTGTCTTCAGCATGCAGTCTGTCCAGGTTTGGGTCCCTTGACCTTTTCTTTAATACTTTGGTAGTTTATAATTTCACCTGCTGTTTCTGTCACTTCTTTCATTATGAGTTAAGACTCCAATAAGTTCCATTAAACTCA
Organism: Parambassis ranga; assembly: GCF_900634625.1. Classification (NCBI taxonomy): domain Eukaryota; kingdom Metazoa; phylum Chordata; class Actinopteri; family Ambassidae; genus Parambassis; species Parambassis ranga. Next base: position 4,023,830 of record NW_021144767.1, read on the forward strand.
CAGTGATGTATCACAGTGATGACTTCATAGTAAAGCCTTTCTTCTTCATGCCTCCTCCCACCTTACCCATTAAGCACATGTGTTTGTTACCAGCAGCAACATGATTGTGGTAAAAAGCTCATTGAACACTGTGCTCAGGGCTCTTGGTAGTTGCTGCTTCTTCTCCTGTGCTCCTCCAGACACTCCCAGTCCTCCTCTCTGACTGAGCTCACCTGCTTCCACTTGCTGATCAGGAGACAAAGGACAAAGGAGGGAAGATGAGACACAGAGGGACATTTGTCCTTTTGTTAGTAGGGCTGCTGCTTGTTGTTGCTCCTTTAGAAAACCTGATGTGTTTTCTTGTTCCTTTAGTAGAAAATAATGAGTCTCTTTTGTTTGAATCTCTTTTTTTAGCTTCTTTGTCTCCTAGTTCAGCTTTTGTTCTCTCCTTGTCCTCTGACCTGCTGAGGGATGGAAAATGGACTTTTAGCTGCACATGCTGGAAGTCCTGACTCCAAAGCGAGTAATTTCCCATAGACTCCCATGATAAAATGGCCGACATCACAGCAGAAAAGAACATGTTTACAGCCTGGTACAAAAAAACACTCTGGTCTCAGATGATAGGTTCTCTTTTAGTGTCAACTGTATCGGGGGTGAATTTTTTTACAACTCACTCCTTTCAATTGTATTCAGACTTAAAATTACACATAATTATGGGCGTTGCCGCTTGAGTGACAGACAGTTGTCGTATCACAGCACGAGTTTCCTCCCCCTCTTTGTCCATATTTGTAGTTTTGGCGGACGTGACACTGCCAACATGGTGGCGGTCAGCATGTCCTGGAACCTCCCACCGAGCCTCAGAATGGCTCTTCAGAAACAAACGGAAGCTCCCACGGAAGCTCTGTCCATAGTTTTTACTGTCAATGGAACGTGTTCTAAGGGTTGTCAGAATTTCTGTATGAGGTATTGTAAAGATATAGAGAAAGTAAATACATCTATTGTGTGGTAATGTGGTATAGATAAATGTGCATTAATTAATATTTATAATATTATTGTTGTTAGTTATTATATGTATATGAACATTTTTTATACATTTTATGAAAGTGCTTGTGTTACTGGGTGATTGGGGGAGGGGGCATTTTTATTGATTTTTATTTAGGAACAATAGTGATATCAAAGTGTTTGGGCTCAGGCGATTCCTCTTTTTTGATAAACTTCCCCAGCCTTGGAAAACACCCTCTCACAGGGGACCGAAGAAGCTAGTGTGCACAGAATCTGAATTGCCAGTTTGTACGGGTGCGGATATAGATGCTTCTGAGTGTGCCAGTAGAGCAAAGGGTCCTGTTGCCTTGGAATGTTCAGTTCTGCAGGATACCTTTGCACTTGAACAGTAGCCTCTGCTTTGGCACTGGACTGTCCACGGCCCTGAGTTACAGTATTGTCAAAAAGCTGCCACAGGTCACCTGCAAAGAGTATATAACGATATTGCAGTAAACATTAAGAAATGTTGATGATCTAAAAAAATAAAATAAACATTGTCCAATGCCACGTTTTTTGCTTACCTCTCTTTCCACAAGTTTACCGGGTCCAAGGTGTTCCTGTAGGTTTTGTGTAAACAATTTATATGGGCCCATCTTGCTCCATAAAATCTCTGGCTTTTCCCAGCCCAAATTTCATTTACTACTGTAGGAAGAAAATAAAAAAAATACTTGTAATGACCTCAGCACAGACAAAACACTGAAAGTCCATAATCACCACTTTCCACTGAATCAGGTTGCATTGCTGATAGAGGAGGAGCAGGGCTGGATGACGGTGGAGCAGAGGTAGAGGGTAGTGTTGTATGGGGAGGAAATAGTGGATGGTGATGCTGAAAGTGTGGATGAAGAAGGCCATTTGTGGGGGATGCGGGGTGTGGGCTGTGTGTATTTGGTAAGGTGGTCAATGTTGACTTTATGCACCACCTTGTTCTTGTGGTCAGCACTTTTATATTCAGTTTTAATTATTGTGAAGGGCCCTAGCAGTGGTTTACCCCCCTTCCTTTGCTCCTGACAGATGTTTTTGTCTCATGACCTGATCTCCCACAGCAAACTTGTCCTCCTGCCCTGTCTCCTCCCTCTTCTGCTTCACTTAAGCCCTGACCCTCTCAGTGTTTTCCAGGGCGACTGCATAATTTCTTTTAAGTATTTTTAGTCCTGCAGATAGTGTTTCATGCCCCAACACATTCTCCACGATGCTATCAGTTACCTGAGAGGAAATATATCACAATGTTGGTAAACCAGATTGATGGATTACTGTACCATGCACCACATACATGTATTGAGAACACACCTCATACTCTTCTGGAATCTCAGTAGGATATCTTTCTTCCCTACCAAACATTAGACAATAAGGTGAGAACTGAGTTTTTTTTGTTCTCAGGGCAAACAAAGAGGACTGCAGGTGGCTGTCCTAAGTCTCAGGTTTCTCCCCAACTAGTTTATTCAAAGTCCTGTAAGATCAAAGATAAACACAGTTACAGGATTGCAAAAACTAACACAAAATCCACAAACATTATAAAACCATACCTTTGAATGGTCCCAGTCATTGTCTCTACCAAGCCATTGGTCTGGGGGTGGTAGGGTGAACACAAGTTTCTCTTTATTCCCAGCTTGTCACAGATCTTATAGTTTATCTGGATTAACAATAATAATACTGAGACAAAACTTATCATTGAAAATAGGGGCAGATAACATGACAAGTGGTGTTACCTGATTGACAAATTCACATCCTTGGTCGGGTAAAAGCCTTCTTGGGGCACCAAATTTATAAAAGAAGTCCATAATTCAGTAAACAACCTCCACTGCTCCTTTGGTCTTCAGTGGATACGCCTCTGTCCACTTCGTAAAGTAATCTATCATAATGCAAATGTACTGGTGGCCCTTCTTTGTTGGTGTGAGCTTGCCAATAAGGTCCATGCCCAGTAGTCCCAGTGGCTCAGTTATCTTAAACATAAAAAAGTCTAGTTATGGACATGGCTTCAATTGGAAATATGTTAAATGTTTTAATGCAGTCACCTCAATGGGGATGTATGCCTTCTTTATTTTCGTAGTGTTTCTTCTGGCCTGGCATTCAGGACACTCAAATATCTACAATAATTTAAGTATGGGGTGAATAAAAAAAAAAAAATTAAAAATTACCAATACAGATTAAAAAAAAAAGTAACCCATTACGTATGTCTTTTTCCATACCAGGCCAGTAATATCTACGTGCAATAGCATCATAGGTTTTCTCCATCCCACAATGGCCACCATGCTTACTAGCATGCAAATCCTGGAACACCTGGTTTGCTTCTTCAGGTGACTTAACAACTTTTGCAAGGTGTTCTCCCTGCTTTCGTCTTCGGCGAATATAGTGGAGCTGCTCATCTAATGATGATTCCGTTTATTTTTTTAATGAAATTGTAATTTACAATAGAAAATAAAACAATAGTTACCACTTACCCTTAATTAAGTAATTTTCACACCTTCTCCGGATAATGAACCGGCTCTTTGCCGAAGAGCCCACAGGACAAGCATTATGTCTCAGAAACCTTTCAATTTCCTGAACCATTTGGGGATTCATTTTTCCCTTCCTACACTTTTGAATTCTTACCTCAAGAAACTACTGCACTTACCTCTGACTATATCTTACCTCAACAAACTGCACTTACCTATGTCTTGTGTTTTACTAATCTACTTTTAACTATCTGTGTTCTCAACTAAATTGCTGTTTCTCTCTCTCTTTCTTTCTCAAATCCACTAAACTCACCACAAGTAGGCAATCATGGTTTACCTATATATATATATATATATATATATACCTTTTGCCATCTGTACCTTACAAGGTGGAACTTGTTGGGGAAATTGCACACAGATAGTTATTGGTTGAGGACTTATCAGCAGGACTTGTAGCACTATGGTTATTTTACCACAGGTTTACCCTTGATCCTTGTAATTAGAAAACCTTTGGAACAAATTCTGTTTGAACATCCTGCCTACAAAGTAGCCTATAAGCTCACTACAAACAAATACATGCAATGTCTAGGGGTGGCCATGCAGTGACGCAAGCTTTTATTTTGAAAGGTGCATCTGGCTTAATGTGTGTGTGGCTCCGTAGCGTAATCAAACACGGCTTATTTAGGATTTTAATGATTACATCGAAGGCGCTATGACCATGCCTGTGTGTTCTTTACATCACCTGAGTTTTTCATGTGTAAGAGTTGTACATGTACATGGACTCTTACATGGAGTCAGACCATGTTAAGTTGTCACAACATCAAGCTGTGACTACAGCCAACATTCATGTGTAACATTCACCCTTGTTCATGAAGCACTCTGTGACGTGGCAAGATGGTGCTAGGGTGTTCTGCTGCTGGCCGTCTGTCGCTGTGCTCTGTGTTTTTCATGTGGATACTGCTTTACCTGTGCTGTCAAGAGGTGTTCTCGCTTCTCACATACGATCGGCAAACTCTGCTTGAGGTCGGATGCTTCTGCAATCAGCTTAAAACTGACCCTGTGACTAGCTCTCCTCTGTTCCTTGAGGAAATACCGGCCTTCCTGAGGCGCCCTCCTGTGTATCTCACCCGCAAGAAACGCCGAAGGAGACGGGGGAAACGCGGTGGCGTCCGGGTGAGGATCGAGGCTCTCCTGAGATCTGCTCGTGTACCTGGTCGTGATCTGCTTTTGCTGGATGATCCTGCTTTACACTCACTGGCGATCAGGGCCCGATGGATCCAACCGGTGTTCCCGGAGGTCGACAGCTACGACGGCGTCGGCTGTTTGGTGGACCCCGCTCAGCTGCTGCTGCCTCCTGCCAGCCGGCGGCCACGAACAGGTAGAAGTGGTGTGGATCATCAGAATTTCCGCTCACTGAAGCTTGCTTCACCCTCGACTGGCACTCTTAATTTAAATCTGGCGCTGCTGAATGTGAGGTCCGTCACCAACAAAACTTTTCTCCTGAACGACTTCTTTACCTCGCGTAAACTGGATTTTATGTTCCTGACGGAAACTTGGCTACGTGAAGGAGAACTGGTACCTTTCTCGGAGCTGCTCCCCACTGGATGTAATTACTTTAACTCCCCACGTACCACTGGCAAAGGAGGAGGACTGGTTTCGATATTTAAATCCTCATTCCACTGCCAACAATCTCCGGCTGTCAGCTACTCCAGCTTTGAGCTGCAACTCTTCGAGGTAAAGCTCCCCGTGACTGTTCTCTGTGCGGTGGTCTATCAGCCACCAAAAATTAACAAAGACTTTGTTCGGGACTTTGCGGACTTTGTGTCGGGTGTCACTCGGGTGTCATATGATCACTTTCTGATTGTTGGTGATTTTAATGTGCATGTCTGCTGTGAGAGCAGACCTCTGGTCAGAGACTTTCTGAGTGCCATTGACTCTTTTAATCTCACGCAGTCCGTTTTGGTGCCGACACTAGAGAAAGGCCACACTCTGGATCTTGTGTTGTCATATGGGCTGGATGTACAGATAACTGAAATCGGACACTCCCTCTTATCTGACCATCTACCTGTGTTATTCTCCCTCTCTGTGCCTGCACCCAGCACCATGAACACCGCGCCCGTTTGCCGTCTCCGTGTTTTTAACCCCTCAACTCCCCAGCGGTTTACCGCTGCTTTTAAAAACTCCTTTCTACACTCAACAAAAATATAAACGCAACACTTTTGTTTTTGCTCCCATGTTTCATGAGATGGACTTGAAGATCTAAACTTCATTCCAGATACACAATATTACCATTCCTCTCAAACATTGTTCACAAATCTGTCTAAATGTGTGATAGTGAGCACTTCTGCTTTGCTGAGATAATCCATCCCACCTCACAGGTGTGCCACATCAAGATGCTGATCTGACATCATGATTAGTGCACAGGTGTACCTCAAACTGCCCACAATAAAAGGCCACCCTGAAATGTGCATTTTGTTTCTGCTTTATTGGCGGTCTGGGGACTCAGAACCAGTCAGTATCTGGTGTGACCACCATTTGCCTCATGCAGTGCAACACATCTTCTTCGCATAGAGTTTATCAGATTGTCTATTGTGGCCTGTGGAATGTTGGTCCACTCCTCTTCAATGGCTGTGCGAAGTCGCTGGATATTAGTGGGAACTGGTGCGCGCTGTCGTATACGCCGGTCAAGCACATCCCAAACATGTTCAATGGGTGACATGTCCGGTGAGTATGCTGGCCATGCATGAACTGGGACATTTTCAGCTTCCAAGAATTGTGTACAGATCCTTGCAACATGGGGCCGTGCATTATCTTGCTGAAACATGAGGTGATGTTCATGGATGTATGGCACAACAATGGGCCTCAGGATCTCATCACGGTATCTCTGTGCATTCAAAATGCCATCAATAAAATGCACCTGTGTTCTTCGTCCATAACAGATGCCTGCCCATACCATGACCCCACCACCACCATGGGCCACTCGATCCACAACATTGACATCAGCAAAGCGCTCACCCACACGACGCCACACACGCTGTCTGCCATCTGCCCTGAACAATGTAAACCGAGATTCATCCGTGAAGAGAACACCTCTCCAACGTGCTAGACGCCATCGAATGTGAGCATTTGCCCACTCAAGTCTGTTACGGCGACGATCTGGAGTCAGGTTAAGACCCCGATGAGGACGACGAGCATGCAGTTGAGCTTCCCTGAGACGGTTTCTGACAGTTTGTGCAGAAATTGTTTGGTTATGCAAACCAATTGTTTCAGCAGCTGTCTGAGTGGCTGGTCTCAGACGATCTCGGAGGTGAACCTGCTGGATGTGGAGGTCCTGGGCTGGTGTGGTTACTCGTGGTCTGCGGTTGTGAGGCCGGTTGGATGTACTGCCATATTCTCTGAAACGCCTTTGGAGACGGCTTATGGTGGAGAAATGAACATTCAATGCACGAGCAACAGATCTGGTTGACATTCCTGCTGTCAGCATGCCAATTGCACGCTCCCTCAATGCTTGTGGCATCTGTGGCATTTTGCTGTGAGACAAAACTGCACATTTCAGGGTGGCCTTTTATTGTGGGCAGTTTGAGGTACACCTGTGCACTAATCATGATGTCAGATCAGCATCTTGATGTGGCACACCTGTGAGGTGGGATGGATTATCTCAGCAAAGCAGAAGTGCTCACTATCACACATTTAGACAGATTTGTGAACAATGTTTGAGAGGAATGGTAATATTGTGTATCTGGAATGAAGTTTAGATCTTCAAGTCCATCTCATGAAACATGGGAGCAAAAACAAAAGTGTTGCGTTTATATTTTTGTTGAGTGTATATTCCCTTGATCTTAGCAGCCACAGTGTGGATGATTGTGTAATGATGTTTGATTCACTTTGCTCTGAGATTTTGGATTCAATCGCGCCCATGACTCTCAAGCCTGTAAGGCCGCAGAAACAGCCTTGGCTCAACGAGTCCACTCGTGTGCTCAGACGCGCATCTAGGCAGGCAGAGAGGAGATGGAAAAAGGACAAACTTAAAATTTTGTGGGATCTCCTACAAAACGATCTCACATCATACCAGCAGGCTGTTAAAGCTGCAAAGACAGAATATTTCTCCGCACTTGTGTCTGCAAATGCTCATAAGCCTCAGGTTCTTTTTAATGTGTTTGATTCTCTGGTGAATCCATGTGATGCTGTCTGTATGTCCTACTCTGTGCGAGGCTTTTAAGCAATTTTTTATTGATAAAATTTTAGCATTTGGACACCCGCTCTCTCAGTCTGCCCAGGACCCCTCAGCTCTTTCTCCCAGCTCCGCTGTCTTTGACAAATTTGAGCCTGTCTCACTATCTCACCTCACTGAGATTGTTAAAAATTTACGGCCTGCCACTTGCCAATCTGACAGCATTCCATCATGTCTTTTTAAAGAGGTCTTCTGCACAGTTGACACTTTTAGCTTACAATTTATAAATCTGTGTCTGAGCTCTGGATCTGTTCCATCCTCTTTTAAACATGCCACGGTGCAGCCTCTTTTAAAAAAGAAAGGCCTAGACCCCTCGGTTTTAACCAATTTTAGACCAATTTCCAAGCTCCCTTTTATCTCAAAGGTTTTAGAGAAAGCTGTTCTTACTCAAATCCAAGAATTTTTAAAAACAGCAAATGTCTGTGAACCGTTTCAATCTAGTTTTAGGCCTCTCCACAGCACTGAAACTGCTCTTTTAAAAGTTTTTAATGATCTCTTGCTCACCCGTGACTCTGGCAACTGTGCCATTTTAATTCTCCTCGACCTGACAGCGGCCTTTGACATGGTAGATGATAGGATTCTCTTGGCTCGCTTAGAGCACCGTGTTGGCATAAAAGGCACTGCCCTAAAGTGGTTTGAATCGTATCTAACAGACAGATCCTTTTCAGTTCAGATAGGGCAGTTTTCTTCTTCAGTGGCCCCTCTGACCTGCGGGGTGCCCCAGGGGTCGGTTCTGGGCCCGCTGTTGTTCTCTCTCTACATGCTACCCCTGGGGTCCATATTCAGGAAGCACAGCATCCCCTTCCATTGTTTTGCTGACGACGTGCAGGTGTATTTGCCGCTTAGAGTTTCTGCCAAAGATTCCCTCCAATCACTGCTAAACTGCATGAGTGATATTAAGAAATGGATGGACCTAAACTTTCTAAAATTAAACGAAAACAAAACTGAGGTTGTCTTGTTTGGTCGCCCCGACCTAGTCCAGGTCCTTGCCAGCTCCCTTGGCCCACTGGCGCCAAACATACAAACTCATACAAGGAATCTCAGGGTGATTATGGATGGTGCTTTTAAATTGGACAAGCAGGTGAGCTCAGTGGTCAAGTCTAGCTTCTTTCAACTAAGGCTTATTGCTAAGGTAAAGCCATACCTTAGTCAGAGTGACTTAGAGAAAGTCATCCACGCTTTTATAACCTCTCCCTTAAACTACTGTAACTCCCTGTATATTGGAATTGGACAGTCAGAGCTTCACCGTTTGCAGCTGGTCCAAAACGCAGCGGCTCGCCTTCTCACCGGGACAAAAAAGCACGAGCACATCACGTTAGTGCTTTCCTCACTTCACTGGCTACCGGTGAAGCACAGAATTGATTTTAAGATTCTTTTATTAGTTTTTAAGTGCTTGCATGGGCTGGCCCCAGATTATTTATCAGACCTCCTGGTATTGCATCGGCCCTCCAGAGCTCTTAGGTCTGCTAACCAAATGGCTCTGGAGGTCCCCCGATCCCTTTTAAAAACTAGGTGACCGGGCCTTCTCAGTCGTGGCTCCCACTCTGTGGAACACTCTGCCTCTAGCTGTGCGGTCGGCAAATGGCCTCACCACTTTTAAATCTCTACTTAAGACTTACTTGTTTACCTCGGCCTCTGCCTGAGTATTGGCAGCTTCTGGGGATTCTATGTTTCATGATTGTATCTTTGTTTTATTGTGTTTTACTGCAGTTCATTTCTTTTATGTATTTTATCAGTTTGAGTTTATTTTATGTATTTTAATGTTAAGCACTTTGGTGGGCGATGCTATGTGCTATATAAATAAAGCTGACATTGACATTGACATTGACATTGACGAGCCAACTGATGCAGGTTCGTTGCTGTGGCGTTCATGTGGAATGAGACGTTCACGGACACTGGGAAATTGGAGACTTCATTATGTCGTCACCTAAATGATCTAGTTTAGATGCTTTTCAATGTTTTTTTATATATATTTTTTCTATACATATTTCTTTGTAGCTGAGTTTTATATTTGGATCATTTGCTAGTCATAATAATAAACATTATATGAATGAAGGCCATGAACCTGCATCAGTTGGCTCTTGTCAATGTCAATGTCAATGTCAGCTTTATTTATATAGCACATTTATAAGAGTGTGGTCCTCCTCTGAGGTCGTAGCATTTTCTAGTTTTCTAGTTCATTGAATGGCCCACAAAACTTCCGGTTGATCGAAGGTAGCTCTCACTCCAACGGTCTTCACCCTCGACGCACGTCAGTAGAAGCACGATGACGCGAAGTGCGACATCACATTATAACATCTTTGCAGAGTCTAAAGTGAATTATTTATTATTTATTAAGGACACGAAGGACCTATAATAATAATAATAATAAAAATAATTTAAATGTAATTATATGCACTAATTCAAACATGGAGTCGGACACTTGATAATTGAAACAACAATCATTTTTATTGACATAACCAGCAAACAATTTTTATCCAATTATTATTATATTTTGTAATACTCAACAATCATTTTATTATTAACAGAAACTATATACAAATTATGTTTGTAATTATTATGTAGTTATTATGTTAATTAATTGGGGGAAAAAGAAGTGGGTTGGGGGAAAGTCCAACAGCAACGGAAAGGGTGGAGAGTATGAAGGATTTCATTCCACCCTTTGTAACTTCCCATTGCCAAAGAACATTTTTTTTTAAAAGAGTTTTTGGGAACTCTTCCAGTTCCTCGGGCAGGTCTTTAGTCCACACTGCCCGAGGAACAACAAACTCTGTGTTTTGGAGGCTTAATATTGCAATGTCTCCATTGTCTTTAGTGTGGAGTCCCTCCACCTCCACTGCTATGGGTTCCAAGGAATGCTGAAGAAAGGAAATATGAATATTAATTGCTTTGGAAAGCCACAAATGGCTTACTTCCTACAGTGAGTACACTCACCTTCACTTCAGTGAAGTGGGTGCTTTGGAGGAAGTAGCCGTAGTCCGGGCTGTACTTCCCCTTAAGTGGCTGATGGTGATGGGGACCCCAATTGACAGTGGGGTCATGACTGCCTCCCTCCAAAATAGGACAGTAACTTCCTGTGTGCCCTATAATGAAAGAGGTTGTTTAGTTCTGAACAGGTGATGAAGCAACTGATGAAGCTGGAGGAGCAGCAGAACATCTTCCAGAATCTCTAAGTCCAGTTGCCTGCTTTAACATCTTTACTGAAAATAACCTGGATCACTAAGAATGTTTATCAACATCAACACTTTACCAAAGTGAGAAATTAATTAAATACGTTAAAGTATCATTAGCTTCCTACCTCCCTCAGCTTTAGTCGCCTCATGGGCACACCTCCACCCTGCTGTCCTTTATACTCCCTCACAGGATGCAGCTAAATGTGACAGAGAAGGGTTAAACTTAAAATATATGATGATGCCAGATATGATGTGAACTCATATGGATGCAAAATCAATATTAAGGTAATGCTTCAGTGAGATTGGCAGGAGGCCATCATAAGAAACTTACAGCTGTGACATGTCCAGATGTGGTAATATACTCAAATTGCTCAGGGTGAGCAATTAAATCTGCTATAGTGACTTCTGGTGGGGGTGGTTCCGGTGTCTCCCTGCCCTCTTCCTCCAGATGGCCATCCACAATAACAGGAGGGCAGCAAAAGATGACTGTGTTTTTTCGGCACAGCAGGGTGTTGGGTGAGCTTGTGCTGATCACTAAATTTTTAATTACATAGCTTTTTCCAATTTTAATTTTGGAGGCCAAAGATGACGATTTGGCTCATACTTTTGATGACATAAATCCCTGATCTGTGCTCAGTGTCTTACCTGTTCCTGGCTAGCTGTCTCTGCCAGCTGGTGGAGTTTGCTGCTCAAACACATAACAAGCTCGTCCCTGAGGTTGGGCATAGGATGCAGCAAGGGGCAGCAGAAGGAAGAGGAGGAGGGGATGGGTAGAGGAGGTCATGTAAGGCTGCCTCAAGAGTGGAGACCACCTCAGCCCACTCCATTCCCTGCACAGCAAGTTCAAACTCTGCCATGAGGTCCATTTCTGACTGATGTCCCAGAACTGGTCCTATTGCACAGTAATAGGACCTATCTTCAGCCTCCCTTAATAAGAGGCTGCGGGCATTTTAACTTAGCAAACAATTTTGCAGACTACGAATTTACACACAAACACCAATAAATATGTTATATGAATGGAATTTAAGTATGTTGTTTTTAGCTCTTACGAAGACCAAACTAGCTCAAAGTGTGTGTGTGTGTGTGAGTTCTCAGGTGCTCAGTGCTCAGGTTTCGAGGAATATTGTTTGAAAAATGCATTTGCTTCTTTATAATATATATATTGTTGATCATCTTTATATTGTTATATTATATATTGTTGTCTTCATATGTTATATTATAGTATTTACATTGTTTATATATATCTTGTTTATAATATTGTTTATATATATATATATTAGGGGTGGGACGGTTCAGGAAAAAAATCCAGTTCAGGGCGCGTGTTCTGTTCGGTTGTGGACATGCGCATCAAGTAATGCAGGGAGGTGTTTTTACCACAGCATAGAGATGAGTGTTGGCAACTTGGCGTCTCTCTCACTACATTTGGCGCTTTCCAAACTTTTTTTAATCAAAAGCAACTAGTGACTCCCTGGTGACTTTTGAAAACTGACGTGAAATCATTCTGCAGTCAGTCCTCGACAAGCAGCGGCCGTGAGCTCCTCCCCCGCCTCAACGCATTCACAGCTGGTCACTCTCACTGTAGCGTCAGCTGCAGCAGAGCAGAGACCCACAGCACTCTGCGTCCAACCATGCACAAAGCTGCCGCTAGTCCCATCAATGCTTACAGAGCGGGGTGTAAATGTTATGGGAACAAAAAACTCAGGATCCAATTGCTGGTCTCGAAGGGGCTCGGGTTTATTTGCAGAACAAAAAACAACCACTAGGGCGAAAGTATTTGAGGAAAACAAAAGTCTATGCTGGTGGAATCCTTGAAGGCGCTCTGGGGACTGCAGCGGGAGATTGGACGGGACCAAGGCTGAGGCTCCTAGGAGGCGGAAGGAAAAAGGATGAGTACGAGTGGTAGCAGTAGAAAAGGTTCAGGAAGGAGATCGATCTGATACCCACGACATGAGCTGAAGAACTGACAAGGAAGTCAGGTAAGCGAGGTCCTTAAATAGGCGGGGAACTTAATGTCGATGAGAAACAGGTGAGACCAATCAGCCCAGTACTCCACCCAGAGGAAGCTGCAGCCCGGACAGAGCGCCTGAAAGAAAAAGCAAAGGGAAAACAAAGAAAAACCAGGAGGCCAAAAGAGGGTGCTCATGCGTCTCACCACAGTACCCCCCCCTTCAACGGACGCCTCCTGGCGGACCCCCGGGCTTGTCAGGGTGGAGACGGTGGAACTCCTGCACCAATGCAGGGCCATAGATGGCGGACCTGGGAACCCATGAGCGTTCTTCAGGTCCGTAACCCTCCCAATCCACCAGGTACTGTAAGCCCCTGCCCCGGCGGCGCACATCCAACAGTCTCCGGACCGTGTAGGTGGGAACACCATCGATGATGCGAGGAGGTGGAGGAGGGGGAACAGGCGGCTGCAGGGGGCTATGGTTGGTAGGTTTAATGTGAGAGACGTGGAACACAGGATGGATTCTCATGGATGAGGGAAGTGACAGTTTGACCGTAACAGGGTTAATGATCTTCAGGATCTTGAACGGGCCAATGAACCGGGGGGAAAGTTTACGAGACTCAGTTCGTAAAGGGATGTTCTTGGTGGACAGGAGGACGGACTGACCCTCCCGGTAGGAGGGAGTCGGCGCACGGTGACGGTCAGCTGACCTCCGGTTCTGGTCGGTGGAACGAAGCAGAGCACTCCTGACCTGCTTCCAGATCCGGCGACAGCGCTGCAGGTGATGTTGCACCGAGGGGACGGCCAACTCCACCTCCTGGGCTGGGAAGAGGGGGGGCAGATAACCCAGTGAGGCCTCAAAGGGAGACAGCCCGGTAGCCGCACAGGACTGGGAATTGTGGGCGTATTCCACCCAGGGTAGGTGGGAACTCCAGGTCCCTTGGTTGGCGGCCACAACACAGCGCAGGGTCGATTCCAGGTGCTGGTTGGCCCGCTCCGTCTGACCGTTCGTCTGGGGATGGAAGCCCGACGACAGGCTGACGGAGGCCCCCAGTGCCTGGCAGAATGCCTTCCACACCCCAGAGGTGAACTGAGGACCTCTGTCCGAGACGATATCCGTGGGGATGCCATGGAGCCGGAAGACGTGAGTGACCAGAAGTTGAGCTGTCTCGAAGGCAGATGGAAGCTTGGGAAGTGGGACAAAATGTACGGATTTAGAAAAACGGTCTACAATGGTGAGGATGACTGTGTTACCATCGGACGGTGGGAGACCCGTAATGAAGTCCAGAGCAACGTGGGACCAGGGGCGACCGGGCACTGGGAGAGGATGGAGCTGGCCAGCCGGAGGGCGATGAGAGGACTTGCCATGGGAACAGGCAGAGCAGGCAGAAACGAATTCCTTCGTGTCCCGTTCCAAGGACGGCCACCAGAAATGGCGTCGAAGCAGGTTAACCGTGCGGCGGACTCCAGGGTGACAGGACCAGCGAGAAGAATGGGCCCATAGCAGGACTTGGGACCGCACTGCGGTGGGGACAAAGAGACAGTTAGGTGGGCCGTCACCTGGGTCTGGTTCCTGGTGCTGGGCCTCCCTGACGGTGGATTCAATCTCCCAGGTAAGAGAGCCAATAACCCTGGAGGCAGGTAGGATGGATTCCGTCCCAGGCGACACACCTGGTTCTTCATACAGACGGGAGAGAGCATCAGGTTTAACATTTCGACTACCAGGTCTGTAGGTGAGGGTAAAATCAAACCTGGTGAAGAACAACTGCCAACGAGCCTGGCGGGAGTTCAGTCTCTTGGCTCCCCTTATGAATTCGAGATTTTTGTGGTCAGTCCAGACCACAAAGGGTTGCTCGGCACCCTCCAGCCAATGTCTCCACTCCTCAAGGGCCAGCTTTACTGCAAGCAGCTCCCGGTTGCCCACGTCGTAATTGTGCTCTGCAGTGGTAAGGCGGCGAGAGAAAAAGGCACAGGGGTGAAGCTTGTCATCCACTGCAGAGCGCTGTGACAGGACTGCCCCCACCCCCGAATCGGACGCGTCTACTTCCACAATAAACTGTCTAGTGGGATCAGGCTGGATCAGGATAGGAGCTGAGGTAAAACGGGCCTTTAACTCACAAAAGGCCTCCTCTGCTGGAGGGGACCATACAAACGGTCTAAGAGTAGAGGTGAGCTGAGTCAAGGGGAGAGCTACACGACTATAATTGCGGATAAACCTTCTATAAAAGTTGGCAAATCCCAAAAACTGTTGAAGCTTACGGCGGGTAGTTGGTCTAGGCCACTCGACTACTGCCCTGATCTTTTCAGGATCTGCCTCAACCTGCCCCTCATGGATGATGAAGCCCAGGTAGCTAACAGATGGAGAATGGAACTCACATTTCTCCGCCTTAACGAAGAGTTTATTCTCTAACAGGCGCTGGAGAACTACTCTGACGTGTGCCACATGTTCCTGCAGAGAAGAAGAAAAGATCAAAATGTCGTCTAGATATACAAAGACGAATTGGTTAAGGAAATCCCGCAGGATGTCATTAACCAATGTTTGGAAGATGGCAGGGGCGTTGGTTAAACCGAAAGGCATAACAAGGTACTCGAAATGACCCAAAGGAGTGTTGAACGCTGTTTTCCACTCATCCCCCTCGCGGACCCGAACTAGATGGTAAGCATTACGAAGATCCAGCTTAGAGAACACCCGCGCCCCCTGAAGGAGTTCAAAAGCAGAGTTGATCAGGGGGAGAGGATATTTATTCCGCACCGTGATCTTATTTAAGCCACGGTAATCAATGCATGGCCGAAGGGAGCCGTCTTTCTTACCGACGAAGAAAAACCCGGCGGCAACGGGAGAGGAGGAAGGGCGAATAATGCCTGTGGCTAACGAGTCGTTAATGTATTGCTCCATTGATTTTCTCTCGGGGATGGACAGGTTATATAAACCAGCGGTCCCCAACCTTTTTTGCACCACGGACCGGTATCATGTAAAACAATATTTTTACGGACCGGCACAGAAAAAAATATATAAAATAAAAACAAAGTGCATACAATGACAACTTACTCTTATGCTTAATTAGTGGGAGCCTTTGAGCTTTCTCAGCAATGAGGCGGTCCCATCTGGGGATAATGGGAGACAATGACACCCGAAGCGTGTTTCTTATGTCCAGTCCACTCCGTCATTTTGTTTTGGCCGTCATTTATTGCTTCAGTCGTTCTTGTTCACGTTTTCTTCTTTCAAAAAACTCCATGGCTTGTCTTTTAATGCAGGGTGCTTGGTCTTAAGTGCCAAAGCAGTTTTGAAGGCTTCGCCACATATCACTCAGAGCGGACTTGGTGTGTGAGAATCACCTGTTGTAATAAATCTGTATTTTAAATAGGACTCCTGATATAGTCTTTTGAATGCAGGTTTCTTTTTCTTTGAAGGGGTAGGCTCCTCTTCTTCTGTCCCCTCGTTAGGTCTTTCCCCTTTCCGAAGAAGCTCTCCAAAGACGTTTGTTTTTTATTTATTTTTGCTGCTTTTAGGCTTAATTTTGGGGCCGTATCCCGTGACCGAGGCCAGCGTCTGCAGGTGCTTAAAGGCACAAGCGGATGAATCTGATCGATTTATAAATGAAACAGCTTTCAGACTCAGATAATGAATAATATATTTTTTTGCTCAGTCGTTCTGTGCGGCCCGGTACCAAATGACCCACGGACCGGTACCGGTCCCCGGCCCGGTGGTTGGGGACCACTGATATAAACGGCTCGAAGGGAGTGGAGCTCCCGGGAGGAGATCAATGGAGCAATCATAAGGACGGTGAGGTGGCAAAGCTAAAGCTTTGGATTTGCTAAAAACCTCGCCTAGACCATGATATTCAGTGGGAACAGAGTCAAGATGAGGAGGTTCTGGGGTAGTTACCGTTTTAGTTGGGGCCGGTGCGTTAGCAGCGCGGAGACAGTTAGCGTGACAGAACGGACTCCAACTAAGGAGCTTGTGGTTGCGCCAATCAATGTGAGGGCTATGTAGCTCGAGCCAGGGATAGCCAAAAACTAGCTGCGCACTCGGAGAATCAATAACAAAGAAAGAAATCACTTCCCGGTGGTTACCGGAAGTGATAACCTCTAGTGGAAGGGTTTCGTGAGTTACCGTGGTGATGAGACGGCCATCCAGAGCGGTAGCGCGGACTGGCTCCCCTAGTGGCACGGAGGGGAGTTCGTGCTGCCGCAGGAGACTGGCATCAATAAAATTGCCGTCCGCCCCTGAGTCGATCAGCGAAACTACGGAGATAGAGAGAGAGTGAGGACACAGCACAACAGGAAGAGACATTCTAGGGTTAGAAGTATGCGTAACTTGGCCCACCCGTAGCCCTAGTCCTACTGATGGGCCCTGTCTTTTGGCCGAACCTGACGGGAAGACAAAGACTGATGGTCATCCCCACAATCTAAGCACCCTCCCTCCCTACGTCTATGGTCTTTTTCCGCAGGGGTAAGGCGAGTCCTGTCCAGCTGCATAGGCTCTGGTTGGTGTGTGTTCACAGCAGTAGGGGGCGCTGGTAGTGCACGTCCGATGTCAGCTGGAGGGCTGGAGGGACTACGGGGCTGAGGCCTGTACCTGGTTCTGGAAGAGGTCACAGGACCGATTTCTCTCATATGATTGTCCACTTGAATGGCCAGGGAAATGAGGGACCCGAGGGAAGATGGCTCCCCGCGGCGGGCAACCTCACGCCTGATGGTGTCATTCAGGGATTTCAGAAAAACCCCTTTCAAGGCCGGCTCGTTCCAACCAGCCTCCAGCGCGAGGGTCCGGAAACGAACCGAGTATTCAGCCACAGAATCGGAACCTTGAGAGATAGAAAGCAGGCGCTGGGAGGCTTCCCCAGCCCGATTAGGGATATCGAAAACCTCCTTAAATCGGCAAAGAAAATCGTCTAAGGTACGACCTGTCCAAGATGCCGTTGCGTCCTCCGCTTGGGCCCATTCCAGAGCCCGGTCCCGGAGTAGACCCACCACGTAGAGGACCTTGGAGCGATCCGAGTCAAATGAAATGGGTTTGAGAGCGAAGACATTCCGGCACTGGAGGAGGAATCCCCGACACTTGTCCAGCGTTCCGTCGAAAGGCTCGGGGTCGACCACGTGATGTTCACGGGGAGTGCCGGGAAAGGAATGTGTCGACGCAGCTGTGGCAGGAGGGAGAAACTGTGCGGCAAATGCCTGGAATTGATTTCGGAGCTCATTTACTTGGCGGGACAAAACTTCTGTAGGCGATGAGGGAGATGAGGCCGCTGGATCCATAACTGGTCAGTTCTTCTGTTATGGGAACAAAAAACTCAGGATCCAATTGCTGGTCTCGAAGGGGCTCGGGTTTATTTGCAGAACAAAAAACAACCACTAGGGCGAAAGTATTTGAGGAAAACAAAAGTCTATGCTGGTGGAATCCTTGAAGGCGCTCTGGGGACTGCAGCGGGAGATTGGATGGGACCAAGGCTGAGGCTCCTAGGAGGCAGAAGGAAAAAGGATGAGTACGAGTGGTAGCAGTAGAAAAGGTTCAGGAAGGAGATCGATCTGATACCCACGACATGAGCTGAAGAACTGACAAGGAAGTCAGGTAAGCGAGGTCCTTAAATAGGCGGGGAACTTAATGTCGATGAGAAACAGGTGAGACCAATCAGCCCAGTACTCCACCCAGAGGAAGCTGCAGCCCGGACAGAGCGCCTGAAAGAAAAAGCAAAGGGAAAACAAAGAAAAACCAGGAGGCCAAAAGAGGGTGCTCATGCGTCTCACCACAGTAAATAGCATATCTCAATGGCAAAAATAAAAACACATGCATCAGTACTGTTGCATAGCTTAGTGTAGTCATAAGGCTGTTCCATACTCTGTGAGACAAAGAGCGGAGAACGCGCTCCACGGGTGGTAAGAGATAAAAAAAAGGTCTTTTCCGCACTGAGGTACCATACTCCGCGAGACGTGTATGTGCAGAACTCATACGGCCCGCCCACTGCAGCGCACGCCGTGTATACTACAGGGAATTTCTTGCCACCGGGATCACCACTTTTACTATTCTGCACACTGCGTTTTGCCTTTGCAAATCTGTCGCACAGGTAGCGCCACTTTTTGCGACACACACTCTCTTCTGTGCAGAGTATCGTTGCTATCTCCTTCCAGGAGTTGTTGGCCATCAGCGTGTCTTTGTAGGTCCTCAACGATGTATTGTAGAGATGCTCGTATCTCCTCACTGCCTCAGCAAGCTGCTCCTCAAAACATCCATTGTTGAATTAATTAAATCTGTTGAATCAGTGCTGTTTACACACCTACCTATATACCTGGAGAGGCTCTTGCGCTTCTCCACTTTCATCTTGATGGTCGTGCCGGGAAGACAAGCAGGTGGTGGTAAAGGAAGCTGGCCATTCTTGAGAGCGGACCCAAAGTTGCTCTTATCAAAAACTCCTCCATCGCTCTCTTTGCCATAGGCACCCACGTCGACCATGGTAAATCTATGTCGCGCGTCACACACAGCCAACAAAACAATGGAGTGCTGACCTTTGTAATTAAAGTAGTCACTTCCTGCTCTTGGAGGTGCTTTGATTTTCACGTTTTCCATCTATAGCCCCAACACAATTTGGAAAATTCCACAGCCTCCAAAAGTCCACAGCTATGTCGGCCATCTGTGTCGGTGATGGAAAGGCCACAAACTCGTTCTGCAGGGCAAGCCAGATGGCCTTGGACACTTCGGAAACAGTATTACAAACTGTTGTCAGTCCCAATTTGTAGCTGGCGGCGACACTGACCTGTGAGCTCCCAGAAGCTAATATGCGCAGTGTGACTGCCAATCTCCTGGATAGAGATGGGCATGCTGTGTGTGGGTGCATGCTGGATGAACGGCGTGATCCGACGGACAAGGTCGTCAAAACGTCCGGCCGACATCCTGAAATAGCTAAAGTGCCTCTCGTCATCCATCTGCCGCATCTGTTGCACCAGGACTCTGTACTCTCCCTGCTCGACTCTCGTTGCATTGAGTGGCCGGACGTGCCACCTACGTTGCCTTTTTCTCGCAAACTCCGTGCATAGCAGCAACAACTCCTCTTCTTCTTCTTCCTCTTTATGCATGTTCGTCTCCTCGTCCATCTGCACTAACAAAGCTGCAAAATCCATAATGTCAGCTGCTGTACCTTCCTCTGTTCGCAAACACTGGAGGTGGGCTGTGTGTGATGTTGTTCCTGTTTGGTGTCTGACGTGCGCTGCAGTGGGCGGGCCGTATGAGGAGTTCTGCACACACGCGTCTCGCGGAGTATGGTACCTCAGTGCGGAAAAGACCTTTTTTTTGTATCTCTTACCACCCGTGGAGTGCGTTCTCCGCTCTTTGTCTCGCGGAGTATGGAGCAGCCTTTACAGCTCACAGTGCAGGTCACATACTGGGTGATGACGTCCTCACACACTCTCTTCTGTGCAGAGTATCGTTGCTATCTCCTTCCAGGAGTTGTTGGCCATCAGCGTGTCTTTGTAGGTCCTCAACGATGTATTGTAGAGATGCTCGTATCTCCTCACTGCCTCAGCAAGCTGCTCCTCAAAACATCCATTGTTGAATTAATTAAATCTGTTGAATCAGTGCTGTTTACACACCTACCTACGTATATACCTGGAGAGGCTCTTGCGCTTCTCCACTTTCATCTTGATGGTCGTGCCGGGAAGACAAGCAGGTGGAACAACTGCAGTTGTTACTGTGGAACAACTGCTCTGGATTGGGTCTGAATAGAACTTTGTTAGCTTTGTAAAGCTGTGTGGTAGTTAGAGAGGCCTGAAACTGAAAAGTGTCAACAACAAGGAGTTGGTGTCCAATGGAATACAGTTAAACACCAGGGCTCGTCCGGGATTTGAACCCGAGACCTCTCGCACCCAAAGCGAGAATCATACCCCTAGACCAACGAGCCATGTGTGACCTCTTATTTTTCATGTGTCAGTCGGTGGAAGAACAACACAAAGCACATGTTCTTCTTAGTTTGACATTGGTAAAGATATGAACACTAATTTCTTCTAATTGTGTCAACAAAGATTGAACACTTTGCATATCACTGTCCTCCACGAGGAGACTGTCCTCCATGTCTAGATAAGGCTTGCTGTCTAGCAGCTGGAGAAATGTCTTTTTGTGGCTGTGGCATTAGCTCAACATTGAATCATAAAGTTTGTTGCATAACAGGAAGTGGTCTTGTATTAGGGTGTGACCCTCCTGAGAAGCAGAACCTCTCCTTTATAGGGCTGTCTTGATAACTGCCTCTCATTTCCACCTGTTGTCTGTTCCATTTGCACAACAGCAGCTGAAACTGATTCACAATCAGTGTTGATCCTAACTGGACAGGCTGGTTTCACACAAGTGTGGCCAGATCAACCTGTCTCTGGCAACAGATCATCATCTTCATCACCTCTCACCAACCTCCCTTCATCTGCTTGGAGCCGCAGCCAGTCGGTGCCAGATCGTTCATATGGTGGCATATTAGTCATTCATTTATTGCCACATGTTTTCAATGAATGTTACATGTATTGATTTAATTTCTGCATTGTGGGTCAAATAAAGGTTTCCTCCATTTTAATTCATATTGATTCAGTTCACGCTGTGTTTATGTCTCCTTGTAGCTGACAGCAGCAACAACAGGGCTCAGTCTGTTTAACCACTGGATGTAGTGAAGTTTATAGTTATCCAGAGAAGGACTGTGTACTTTATGATTTGTATCTTAAGAGGAGATTTGCATATTAGGGATGAAATAAATACAGCGTGAAATATAAATAAATAAATTGCAAATGTCCCTTTCGGGGCTCCATAAATGTTAACCCTAAAAAAGGAACATCCAGTGTGGACTTGCATACACAGTGAACATAAACTGCTATAATAACAACTTTAAAAACAATCAGAATAATTCCACTGTGATCCTTAGTAGCATTATCCGTAATAAGATTGTCAGTGAAGAAAACAAATAAATATAAACACACACACACACACACACACACACACTCTTCTCCCAGCTCTTATAAAGACATCGTCATGGAGGCAGAGTCCTACCGGAGCTCCAGAGAGACACAAACAGCAGCAGCGCTCTGTGACCCATGTCCACTCTGTGTGTCCTCCAAACAGTCTTCCTCAGGTCTTTATCAGGACAGCAGTCAGGTCCAGCCCTCTGGGGGGTTCTGCTCTCAAAGGTGATCTGGAAGCTGACAGCAGAGAGAGGAGAGCTTTAAATGTACTGCTACAAACTGATTGGCTGCATGAGTAGCGAGGCAGCGCCTGATTGGTGGAGGAGCTGACTAGAGAGAGTGTCAGTGCATCAGTCATGTGACTTATCAGCTCTGCTCTTTCTGCCTTTTCCTCTGAATCTTTTCATCTCATCAGTGTTCCGCCCTCATACGTCCTGCATCAACATGAAGCTGCTGTTTATTCATGCATTTCTAACACACAGCTGACAGGTCCGTCACTCACCTGCAGTAAGGTATTGGATCTGGACTGGAAGCTGAGTGAGGAGAGAAGCATTCTGAAGGCTTCCAGTGACTGACGTGTGGATGTTGAATCTGTCTGAGTCCAGTGTTCATCTCAGTCCAGCTGCTGCACACAGTGAGGAGCTGTGACTGCATCCAGCTCAGTCCTGCTGTGAACTGTGAGTCTGAACTTTGGGGTCGACCCTGCAGGATCCTGCAAAGGCCCAACAGCCTGTTGCACTGACGCACAGGAAGCCTTTCCACAGTTGAAGCAGGCAGTGTGTGTGTCTGAAGCAGTGTATTGTGTGTGTGTGTCTGTGTGTTAGTGTGTGTCAGTGTCTATATTGTGGCCCTGTGTTGGCCTCTCAGGGAGTGTTGTGTTGTTGCTGCTGTCTCTCCCCTGTGTGTGCAGGAGGTTGCTGGGTGGAGCTGATCCTGAGCTTATGCAGCTCTCCTGTGCTGACGAGCTGGAGACGGTTTAAGAGTTCCCAGTCTGTTTGCTTCACTCTCTCTCCGCGTCTGGCCTACTAGGAGGGCTGCTCTCTCTCCAGCCTGCTGCAGGCATGGCGGTGTATTTTGTTTGCACATTTCCTTGTTTGTCAATTGTTGGTATACAACTACTGTTCTTTCTTCAATAAAATGGTCAAACGGTTAAAGTTGTGTTTGTCCTCCCCAATTTGTCACACTTTCTGAGCCGGTGTGACAATATATGTGTGTGCATGTCTGTAAGAGTGTGCGTATGATTGTGTGTGTTGGTGTGTGTGTTGCGTCTATGTGTGCACGTGTCTATATATGTGTGTGTGTGTGTGTGTGTGTGTGTGTGTGTAAGAATGTGTTATGTGTGTGTTTCTGTATGTGTGTTTGTGTGGTGTGTCTGTAAGAGCGTGTGTTTGTCTATATGTGTGTGTTATGTATGTGTGTGTGTGTGTGGTCAGCCTTCATCCTTCCTGTCAGCAGAGCAAAGCTGTATCAGTGTCTCATCCAGGTCTCAGCTCCTCAGGCTTTCTTCAGAAGAGCTGTCACTGTTGGAGTATCTGTTGCACAAGTGCTGCACATATCTGATCTAAGTTCTTTCTGAATCCTCACATCTAAAGTTACAGAGAACTTTTACAAACTCCCTTCTTGTTGGCTGCTACAAGCCGACAGCCTCCACACATCAGAGGCCTGCACACCATGAGCTTCCTGCACTTCCTGCTGTTGATGACAGCTCTCTCTCAGATTGGGAGATTAGACTGATGTGACTGTGACATCATGACGTCACTATTCAGAGCCTGCTGTTTAACATGGTGCTTACAGAGAGACAGAGACAGCAGCAGCACTCTGTGAGCCAGGTCCACTCTACTTGGAGGAAGTAAAACGTCTGAGATACCATAGTTTGAAAGAAATGTCTCTAGACAAGAGGCAGATTTTGATAACCAGGCCTAACCGATGACCGATCCATCCCTGGGTCCAGACACAGATTCAAATCTCCCCCCATAATGAGCAGGTGTGAATTTAAACACGGGATCAATTTAATGATGCGGGAGAAAAACTGTGGGTCATCAAAATGTGGAGCATATATATATTAGCTAAAATAACGTTGAGATTAAAGAGTTTGCCAGTCACAATAACATAACGGTGGCCCACTGCTGGCGACCTCAAGACTTTCTACTGCAGGTTTGAGAGGGACCACTTCACACCCCTAACCTGTACAACAATGACCCCACTGGGCAGCACCCCATCAGGGACCACCATCCCATCACAACCACCAACACAATGAACCCTGCAGCATCTCCATCATAATGACCACCAGAACGACTCCACTCAGCAGCAGCAACCCCAACAGCCCCACAGCCATCAGTGCCTCCTCAGTGGTTTCTATGGTAACCAAACAGAATCCCATTTAAAAGGTTACAATTCCACCACTGTTTCTTCGGTGACCAATGAAAATACAAAACCATAATTCATTCACTGAAGTGAGAACAGGAAGGCCTTTCTGTGATCTGAATTTGATCTGAATCACAGTGAAATGATGATCCTGGAAACTAAACAAACAGCCAAAATAAAGTGTCCAGAGAAAGTCCAACATAATAAACCCAAATTACAGGCTGCTATGTCAAAAACATTCTCACATGATATGTTCAGCAAAACACTGCAAAAAGATCATCAAGAACAAAGAACAGGGGGTCAAAAGGAACAAACTCAGCAGAGGCTGCAGGAGGACTTCTCTGGCCTCCAGAGCTCAGCTCTGGTCCTCTGGTTCCAGCCTTGGTCCTCCACTCACTGTGATCCTTTGTTGTACCAGGTGTAGTTTTGGTGGCTACACATGTGTTCAGAAACTGTTCTGTTGTAGCAGCTGAGCTTTACTCCAATCCACTGTCACCACAAACACTTTTCCCTCTCTGTTCTTCTTCTTCTGTGGTGTTTTCTGGCAGCTGACATCCACACAGTGACATTTCTGCCTCCTCCTGTCTTCAGTCAGACTGTTTCTCTTACAGTCTGTAGAGAGAAGCTGACATTGTTGGCACTGATTAACCTCTATGGAGCCAAATCGGGGTCATAAGTTTTGTTCACCTGAAAAAATAAAATTCATTCAAACACAAAAATTTGAAACTGAAAATTTATGTTTTGATCTTGATTTTTTTCAGTTCAAAATTTTTTTTGAATCAAGTTTGAAATTCTTTTGAATAAATTGTTCATTTTCATTTTTCATTTCAATAATTATTTTCATATTTACCATTTTATTTTTTCAGTTTCAGATTTTTTGTTTTCAGATTCAAATCTTAATTTTTTAAAGTCGTGTAGTGTGTAGTGTTTCTATGTGTGTAGCTGACATGTTGCTCAGTTTACATTGGACACATATACTAGATGGAAGCTGCAGCAGGATTGGCTGATGACGGCCTCCCTGAGCTGACCACCAGCATCAGCAAGTCTAAACCTACTACCTGTCTTCTGGATCCGATCCCTTCACAGCTCCTCAAGGATGCTATTCCTCTGATCGGAGACTCTATATTAGGACAGATCAACTTGTCTCTGGAAACAGGATATGTACCACAGGCTTTTAAAACTGCTGTGATCATTCCGATACTTAAAAAACCTTCACTGGACCCGGACGTCCTAGGAAACTACAGACCGATCTCCAACCTCACCTTTATCTCCAAACTACTTGAAAGAGCTGTTGTAAGTCAGCTAAACGACCACCTGTGTAGTAACAGTCTGTTTGATGCTTTCCAGTCTGGTTTCAGAGCCCATCACAGCACAGAAACAGCACTGCTTAAAGTCACCAATGACCTCCTCATGGCATCGGACCGGGGTCTCGTCTCTGTACTCGTTCTACTGGATCTCAGTGCTGCCTTCGACACCGTAGACCATCGCATCCTGCTACACAGATTGGAACACGAGATCAGGATTACAGGAACAGCACTGCGCTGGTTTAAATCATATTTATCTGACAGATTTCATTTTGTTCACACTAACGATGTGTCTTCCACAGGTACAAGGGTTAACCACGGTGTTCCACAGGGTTCTGTGCTCGGACCGATCCTGTTCACCCTCTACATGCTCCCTCTAGGATACATCATCCAGAAGCACGGCATAAACTTTCATTGTTATGCTGATGATACCCAGCTGTATTTATCCATGAAGCCTGAAGAAACGGAGCCGCTAGTCAGACTACAGGCGTGTCTAAAGGACATAAAGGACTGGATGTCCTCCAACTTTTTACTATTAAACTCGGACAAGACTGAGGTCATTGTTTTTGGACCGAAACATCTCAGAACTAGTTTATCAGATAATACTTTCTCCCTGGATGGAATTACTCTGGCCTCCAGTACGACTGTGAGGAACCTTGGAGTTATCTTTGATCAAGACATGTCGTTTGTTTCTCATATTAAGCAGGTCTCCAGGACCGCTTTCTTTCACCTGCGTAATATTACTAAGATCAGGAGCATCCTCTCTCAGAGTGATGCTGAAAAGCTCATCCATGCTTTTGTCACTTCAAGACTGGACTACTGCAACTCTTTATTGTCAGGATGTCCACATTACTCCATCAACAGTCTGCAGCTGATCCAGAACGCAGCAGCTAGAGTTCTGACAGGAAGCAGCCAAAGGGATCATATCTCTCCTGTCCTAGCGTCTCTTCACTGGCTCCCAGTGGACTCAAGAATACACTTCAAGATCCTTCTTCTAACCTACAAGGCTCTTCATGGACTTGCTCCATTGTATCTGCAGGACCTGATTGTACCATATGTTCCTAATAGGACACTCAGATCTCTGAGTGCAGGTTTACTAGTAGTTCCTAGGATTCATAGAAGTAGAATGGGAGGACGAGCTTTCAGCTATCAGGCACCGCTATTATGGAACCAGTTACCAATCTGGGTCCGAGAGGCAGACACTGCCTCCACCTTTAAGACTAGACTTAAAACTTTTCTGTTTAGTAAGGCGTACGGTTAGCCTTAGACCTAGTGTGTAGCACAGCTATGCTGCTCTAGGCCTACGTTGTCGGGGGGCACAAACATGATCCACTGAGCAGTTTCCCTCTCACCCTCTAACCTCTCCTTTTCTCTCCTTAGTCTGGCTCACACTGGTCTCAAGACCTGGATGATGACCTGCAGTCCGGCCCGTGAAGTCTCTCTTGCTTTACGTTGTCGGGGGGCACAAACATGATCCACTGAGCAGTTACCCTCTCACCCTCTAACCTCTCCTTTTCTCTCCTTAGTCTGGCTCACACTGGTCTCAAGACCTGGATGATGACCTGCAGTCCGGCCCGTGAAGTCTCTCTTGCTCTACGTTGTCGGGGGGCACAAACACGATCCTCTGAACACCCTCTGACCTCTCCTCCACTCTCCTTAGTCTGGATCATACTGGGTAATATCGTCTCATAATCTGTGTTAACTGTCTTCCTTGTAGTTCTGTGCCTCGCTCTCGCTCTCTCTCTTTGCAGGTCTCAAGACCTGCATACTGACCTGCAGTCTCTCCTGTGCTCATCGACTTCACTAGCCCCTGCTGCTCATCTTTACTATCAAATTACTATTCCTACTTATGGACCGACGATATATATAGATATCATTACAATATAATCACTGTTTCATCTTGCTGTCATGTTTGCTCTGTACTGTATCATGTTTGTATCATGTTTGCTCCTCTCTCTCTCTCTCTCTCTCTCTCTTTCTCCTTCATCCTCTCTCTCTCTCTCTCTCTCTCTCTCCCTCATCCTCTCTGACTAGCAGCAGGACTGGTTCCCCCTTAAGTTGACGGGTCCTGCTCAAGGTTTCTTCCTCTTAAAGGGAGTTTTTCCTTGCCACAGTGCTCTTAGGGGGGTTCCTGTGAAGCGCTTTGAGACAATGTCTGATTGTAATATGCGCTATATAAATAAAACTGAATTGAAACTGAATTGAATTGATGACTGATCACAGGTGTGAACAATCAGCCGGTGACGAGTGGAGCAGGAGCAGCTGCCCAAGAAATAATATAATCTAAAGCTCACAAGACACAAGACGAACAGAACAGAACAGAACAAATACTTTATTTATCCCAAACTGGGAAATGTTTTCTATTGCAGCAGCAATGTACAGGGTCAGTATCATCCTATCTGGTGGTAAAAGTCTTTCTCCCCATCGGGGAATCGAACCCCGGTCACGTGAGTTGTAAAAAAACCACACTACATGGTTGAATGGTTTCAGGCTGACACAATAAAATACATTAAACTTTCAGTTTCACTGCACGAAGTTTTTATACAAAGTGATTAAATGTAATTTATATTTTATTCAGTTGTAAGACTTGATACAGGGTCTGTTTGTAATTTTAATACTTTAAATTAAATAGCTACATGTGTAAGAACCCTGCAAATAACCCTGAAAGCACTGCTTTAATGTGTCATTAAGCATCAGGTCTGTCACTGCACCAGAGAATTACTGCTGGGTGGAGGAGAGTGGGGCTCCCTGCAGGACCAGCTGTCTGTCCTGGAGGAGGTGTACTGACCATCATCACCTTTGGAGGGTGAGGATACATATTTTATAGCTTTTCATATTTTAAGCTGCTTTGGAAGCCGCTCTGTTGAAGTTATTATTTTTATTTTTGCCCTTTTTAAAAACATCTTTAGTAACATGGCAGCCGCCGATCGTCAGCTCTGCAAACCCTGATGGACGATGTGGTGGACAGAGGAGACAGACACCCCCCTCCCCCAGATGATGTCCCACTCACAGCCAGAGGACTCCAAGGTCTTCACCGTGGCATCATCCAGTCCAGCAGCACCAAGGACTCCTGCTCAGCCAAACATTTATATATATGTTCTTTGTGAATAGTGTTTTCTGCTGATCTTTATAAATAATAAACTGCACATTTTCATAATGCCCACTGGTAAATAGTTAGAAACTCTCTCTCTCTCGTCAGGTTATTGCTCCTCACGTTTTATACTATACTACAGTAAACAGTCCAGAAACAACATTCAATCAAAACGTTTAGTTTACAGCGCCTCGTATCAACAGGACGTCATATAAAACTCTTTTTTTTATAGCATTTTAAAAATCCCTCGAACTACTGCCCTTTACTTACATTTAAATGTGAATTCGGCACTCCTGCCAGTGCCGCTCGCTTGGTCCGTCATTTTACTGTTGAAAAAAATGGGCCCGCAAAGCATCTTGGGATATGTAAGGCCACGAAGGATGGTAGCGATGCATCCTCCGAATTCAGGCAAAAGGAGGACGCATTTGAAGGACCCTTCGAATGTTGGCGAGTTGTGACGTAAGCGGCCTTAAAATGCGCACTCCGAAGGATGCAGACCCTGAATTGAGACACAGCTATTGACATAAGAGGCTGGGAACAAAACCTCAGAATGAACTCCAAAGTAAAAAACCCAAATGTACAAAATGAAACCAAGGAAAAACACTAACCAAACCAAAATAAATCCAAAGAGAGGAACAGGAGGACGAACTGACAGGGAGGACATGACGGCAGGCAACCACAACACACAGGTACAAAGAACAATGATCCAAAGAGGACAAAGGGAGCACAGGACTTAAGAAGAGGAGGGAAAACAAGACACAGGTGGAAAAAATTAGGGAGGAGCAGGTAATCACAGAGGCGGGAAACAGAAGGAAGGTAAGGAAGAGACACATACAAAAGAGGTCAGGGCAGGAAGGATAATAATACAATCAGGAAATAAGAATAACAAAAGGCAGGCAAGAAAAACCACAAACAGAGAACAGAAGTGACATCCACAACAGTCCCAGGTTAAAAGCTGTGATGAAGCACTAATATTGTCCCAAACACAGCAGAACTTCATGGAATTTAATGGCATTTATTTGTCAAGGACAGCAGACTGTCTCTTATCACTATTATAACCATTGATATGAAAAATATGTTGATGCTGTACATAAAGGTCTCCAAAAATATGATGGTATGTGAAGCAGCTTTGAAGGAGTCAGATTCTCTTAAATTAAGCCCTTTTTGTCAGCACAACAATGTCATTATCATCTTTTTCTAACTTGATAGCAAACAGTTGTTTATTTACACAGCCAGCTGTTTTGGAACATCATTCATTTGGAGCTGTGTCTCTGTCTACCTGGTGAACGTAAGCCCAATATTCACTCTCCTTTGGCTCTATGGTTTTTTTTGGTTTCTACATCTGCCTCTCTAGCTGCCAAATGTTCCATATGTTCACCCGGCAGTTGCCAATGCTGTCTGTCAGCTCCTGCTGTTTGCTGCTGAGTAGGTAAAGGAGGGAGTTCAGAGCCAAGTCTCTGAAAGCAGCCGCCTCCTGTGGTTCAACATAACACGGTGAAATCAGCAAGAGTAAATCAAAACTGTAAAGTCGTGCACTGTTATTTTAAAAAATGTCTTCAATAGCTGCTTGATGTGAGCGACCATTAGGTAAAAAATAAACTTAGCCTGTCAAACTTTGAAAATTGTTTCATGATGTTCAATCAGATAACTGATCCGCACATAAATAGTAGTGTTTTAATGGTACACTCCTTTTACCAAGGAGAAAGTGCTTCATTTTATAATTCAAAGGTAATTGACACTAAGTGAGAGGGAGCTCATGGTCCCAAACAGTACCATACTGTATGGTGGCTGGGACAGGTCTAGCAATCCAGATGTGTACATCATAACTGCGAGCCTAAAACATACATGCAGACTGCATAAGAGTGGAATAAACAGATGATATACATTTACAGCCAGGTACTGTGACAGTGTTGTTACATCACTTTATACATTTATTCATTCATTCATATTTATACAAGATTTACAGAAATCACGAATCACGAGGGATGGTGTAGTCGGCCATGTTGGGAAGACCAGAAAGCACACAGCAGCTCAGCTCGCTGCGGCCGACGTTCATGTCACAGGCCTGAGACCACTCATTCGTCTCACTGTCATAGTACTCAACCTTAGAGGTTCTGCCCCCGACAACAAAGAGCCGGTCCTCAACTACTTCAATGCCAAAGTTGCAGCGGGGGGTCATCATGGAGGACACGTTGCGCCAGGTGTTGGTGTGAGGGTTGTAGACCTCAGCGGTCTGCAGACAGCCTGTTCCATCGAAGCCACCAACCTTTGAAGTCAAAGATGAGAAGAAGATGCATCACTTATCAATTCAATTGTCATAAAAAACTAGCTGCTTTAAACCGCTGATGAAAGCTGGTCACACATTTCTTTCATGCACTTACTGCATAAACATGGTTGTCGTATGCAATGACTCCTAGTCCTCTACACCGGCTGGTCATGGGAGAGATCAGGGTCCACTGGTTGGTCTCTGGGTTGTAGCACTCTGCTGTTTGCAGGTACTCATTCCCGTCAAATCCACCACATATGTAGATCTGAATACAAAAAGGGGGGGGACAATAAGAAATGGTCATTTTTGTTGGCTCAAACTGGCAGCAGTGTTTTGTAAACAGATCTTTCTGTTCTCTGGTATGTTCCACTGTGTTCCACCCACCTTGCTGTTGAGTGCTGTGCAGCTGGCGTCACTCCTCTGCTCATGCATGGGTGCAATTTGAAGCCACTGGTTGGTTTCTGGCTGGTAGAACTCAGCACTGCTGAAATGTGTGTGCTCACCATAGCCTCCCATGGCGTAGATGCACCCGTTCAGCACAGTCACGCTCACATAACTGCGGCGATAGTGCATCGGTGCCACCTCTTGCCATGTTCGTGTGCTCAGGTCAAACCTGCACACACTATTCATGGCTTTGGACACCTGGTCAAAGCCACCAACACAGTAGACATACCCACCGAGGTAGGCTGCACCATGACAGGCACGAAGAGGCTCAGAAAGGTTTGTAATGTTCATCCAGTGATTTGCACGTACGTCAAATGCCTCGATTACATTAGTTATACGTCTGCTGCTGCTGCTCCAGCCTCCAATGGCCAATAGGATGGCAGAAGGCAGACGAGGCTGACCGAGGATTCTGTCTTTGCATTCGATGACCTCAGAGACCATGGCCTGGCACCTCAAGTTGTCCATCACCAGCTTATTGGACAGCACATGACTCTGTATGTACTCTGTAGGCATCATGCTCAGCCTGACCTACAACAATACAGAGAAGAAAGAGGATATAACTTAAAAGTCTGTGTCAGAATAAATAAAAACACATAAAAAAATCATGGTTCCTAATAAAGAACATCACAATTAATACAACAAGTAAAACAATAAAATAATGGTCAGTTATTTGAAATGCTATTAGCAACCGGAACAAAGGAGGTCTTCATTCTCTTTGTTCTACATCGTGGCAGTCAGTCAGATAGACTGAGCCCTCTTTGAAGTCTTATCTTTAATATATTTTTTCATTCCTCTCATTACTCTCCTCCCTTCATCTGTCATAGTATCATTATCAGCTTATTGATTGTCTGAGTTGCATTAACCTGCACACAAAGCTTATGCAAATAGCCAGCATTACATGTATATGCTCCTTATTAGTTTATGTACTTGTACTGATAATAATAAATGATTATAAATGCTTGTGCCAGCGACCAGCTTTAACAGGAGGTTTTTGTTTTCTTATATTTTCATTTCTTGCTCTTTCATAGGTAGGTAGGAAAAAATCCGGTACACGTGTTTCTGTTCGCAGCAGGTTCAGCTGCAGGCAGAGCAGAGAGACCCACAGCACTCTGCGTCTGACCGTGCGCAAAAGCTGCCAAAGGTCCTGTCATGGTTTACAGAGCGGGATGTAAATAGCATATTTCAATAGAAAAATAAAATAAAAACACGGACATCAGTAACTTTAGCTTAACCTAGCGTAGTCATAAAGTTCAGTCTATCCTACTAGCATGTAATGAGCAAAGGACAAAGCAACACACGTTCTCTGTCCGACGGTGTGTGTCTGTGTGTGTTTGTCTGTGCATGCGTCTGTGTGTGTACGCACATCGGGCCTCTGCACAGACAGCAGCGCAGAGAGAAATGACATGCTGCCGTGCAGATATCACTCAGGTAGTCTGTGGTGCTTTCTATTATCACTCATCAGAACAGATGATATTGCACCTTCTGGCCTATAAAAGGGTAAAGGATGGCTGTACTGACCATCATCATGACATCTAATAACTGATAACCCTCTATTGGGCTGAGGTTGGCTTCAGTCACTGTCTTGAAATAGATTAACCTATAAAGTGAAAATTATAATGTATAATATAAAGTACCTTTGGCAAGAGAAGATCTGCGTATCCTTCTCGTTCCTGAGGTTCATGTGTGATCCACCGAATGATGGCCTCAAACACAGCTGCCTCCTGTCTCACATTGAGGTTGTCACGGCTGATGATGTCACTGACATCCTGGGCCGAGAGCTGCAGGAACTCTTCACCGAAAGCCACTTCCTCAAAGTGACTGAGGACATAGTGGAAAGCCTTGAGGTGCAGTTCAGGGGCGTGGTAGGTTTTTGTGAACTGCCAGATGCCGATGCAGTTGTCTGGGCAGAGCGTCTTTTCAAAAAAGTTGCAGCATATTTGCACCAGCTTCACTATATTGAGGTAATCAGCTGCCATGAAAAGCCTCCGTGCATTGGACTCTGTCACGTTAACAGAGCCGGTGTATGCAAACTCAATGATGAGCTCCATCATGTCTGAGGATAGGTCAGGAATAATGTAGACTTTCTTGTCATGTTCAGACCAGCGTGTGAAGAGAGCTCTGAAAGACACAGAAAAAGTTCCACAACATTATACACCACTTTGATGCATTTCAGTTTTTAAAACAGATACTAAAATTAGTCACTAAGTCACTGGTGGATTTACGGGTAACTTTATTCAACAGTCTAGTTAAAGGTCTAAATCTGCTTGCTGTAACATTATCTAATTCAATTATGACTTCTAAACTATACATCAAGTTTAAGTTTAAGATAAAATAAGTTTGAGCCTATAGAGGGAGAAATCACTATTAGATGCTTTAATGTCAACATGTCAAACATGTCCTATCATCCAAGTCCCACCTGGGGCCAGCAGATTAACACACACTTGTTCACCGGTTGTTTTTGTCATGTTCAAACATTAAGGACTGCTGCTGCTTTCTTTATGAGGTCAGGCTGACAACATTTTCCTCAGCAGTTGACTAGTCATCACAACAATATCAGCAAACACACTGAAACACTGTGAGCTATAAAAACGAGACTGCGGTGAATAATCTCCAACACTCACATCATGAACTACAACAAATCCTTGTTTTTCTCTCCCTATGTAAAGGTTACTAACACATTCATTTAAAATTGAGATAATCAGTTCACCTGAAGTAAGGGGTGCAGTTCGCCAAGATGACTTTGTGGATATTAAAGTCAACCTCCTCCACTCTGATGACAGCATCACAGAAAAGCTCCTGGTGAAGGAGATCCTTGTAAACTAATTCCCCGTCTTTTTGAGTCATGTTGACTTTGCAGACTTTATATTTTCTCTGTGTTTGTTGCCTGTCTCCTCTCAGTATGTAACAGAAGTTCAAAGACACACTGTGACTGAAACTCTTGTCATCAAAGCACTTCACATCACCATGGAGACATGTAAACATGTTGACATTTAAAAACTACCCATCATGCATTGCATTTGTGTTTTTAGTTGATTAGTTTGATTGCTGTTGCTAGGCAACAATCAAACTATTGTTCTTCACCCTCTTTCTTCTTTTTTTTCTTCCATACGTTTTTTGGTGCAGCGTAACTTCAGCATACATTCACCAATTTCAGCCATTCAACTATCAAAATGTTCATCTCACAGAGGACATTCCAGACCAACTTCAAGTTTTTTTCAAAAAATTATGATTTTGTCAAATATTAAGCATCTTCTGCATCATTTTTAACATGGGAATCTATGGAGGAGCCTTCAAAACCACCTTCAACTTTGACATGTAACTGGTTCCACATGCTTTCAGCTACAGACACCGTTCAAACATTCTGTTCAGCCCTTCAAGGTCTATTAAACCAGTATTCAGATTTGTTCAAATATGTTTTGTTTTCAAAATATTAATAAAACAAATTCAAAAGCCATTTAACATTGAAGTCTATGAGAGAGCCCTTCAACGAGGGTCATCTGCCAAATGTATCTCCTCCTACAAATTTTAAGCTACAGACTCCATTTTAGTCTTAAAACACTCATTAGATGCTGCTCTATCAAACTTGTATTCAGAATTTTCAAATTCTGAATCCTTTCCGCACGCCAGGCTCTCAAAGTTGGAGTGGTTTTTGAGGTCTCCTCTGAGTTTAACATTAGTGTGTATTGCGTGGAATGATCAAAGGCAGAGTGGATGATGTCATCACTTAGAGTGGAGAGAGGCTGAGGAGATGCCTAAAAAAATCTCTCTAACCTGCGCTTAGACCTGCACCGTCCATCTAACTGGGATAAATTTTATATCAGTTTGAAGGAACACTCGTTAGCTTTCTGATGGTGTGACTCTTTAAACTGAACACCAAACTGTTTTGCCTGTAGATCCAGCTGTTTGGGGAGAGTGCCGGTCATTCTTCCATTAAGACATCATGTAAAACCAAAAACAGAGAAGCAGAGCAGCCATATTGTGTAACTCGCCACCATCTCCACATCTTTGACATCATACACATAAAAATTATACTGTGTGTAGAGCAACTTCTTGTGATTCTGAGGGTGTCCTTATTTTTGGTCTGAAGGCTTCAGTTTGGACAAAAAGGGAAGTTGTTCGGAGGGTGCAACCCCATTAAAATACATAGAATCTGCCCTGACAGGAGTAAAAGCAGTTTAATCGTCACCTGTGTCTCCAACTTACACACACGGGCAGGCAGGGCCGTTACCATGGTGACAGGCTGACACACAGAGGCATACAAAGCAGCCATATTTGTAGTCTTTATCAGACTTTAAGCACTATATCTGTCATATTGATCATCCTTCAGCTGTATACTACTTTTCCACATTCAAATCACACAGCCTGTGCTTCTTATAGTCTTATGGTATTATTCCAGCCTCATATGGCAGCCTTTCATATGGTATATTCACAGGCTATTCTTTAAGGTCATGACTTCATACTGTTCTTGTCTTCAGCTGTTTCTCTTTCATATCTTCATAATATTAAAACATTTTCTACTTTTCCAAATAAGAGCTTAATTTTTTTTAATTCTTAACCATGTTTCAGCAAATTAAGTTCAGATTAACATTCAGTTGATAAACATTCAGGTTGCCATGGATACAGGAAAACATTCACAGGCACCTACAGAGGATCTATACTCTGCTTATTGATCAGACTGTCAACACAACTGTCATATTGATCATTCTTCAGCTGTCTGTTATTTTTCCACATTCAAATCACACAGCCTGTGCTTCTTATAAGCTTAAGATATTATTCTAGCCTCAGATCCTTCATATGGTATATTTCCAGGCTATTCTTTATGGCTTCATACTGTTCTTGTCTTTAGCAGTTTCTCTTTCATAGCTTCCTAATGTTCAAAGGTTTTCTACTTTTCAAAATAAAAGAGCTTTATTCTTGCAGATTGGTCAGCGTGTTTCAGCAAATCAAATTCAGATTGCAGATTCTCACGGAGACAGGCAAACATACACAGGCACATACAGAGGACATCTATCCTGTTTATTGATCAGACTGTAAACATTATATCTGTCATATTGTTCATCATTCAGGTGTTGCCTTTCCACATTATATGGTATGGTATGGTATTATTCCAGACTCAGACCTTTCATATGGTATATATTCAGACTATTCTTTGACTGCAATGTTTCCCCATCATTATATCAGGTAGGTCAGAGGAAAGATGTGCATACACACAGACACATGCGCAGACACACACAGACAGGTGTGCACACATACTATACGTATACTACTACTATACTAGAACATACCGAACAGAACACTAACCCTAACCCTAACCCGAACTGGAATTTTTTCTTGAACCATCCCAACCCTAATGGGGCCTGCTACAGGCCAAAAGACAGGACAGATTCAATCAAGTGACTCTGTTCTGTGAAGTATGCTGACTTTTCACACTGCTCACATGTTATATGTTGATCAACAGCGTTACAAGGCAGTCAATGTGCTGAAATAAGAACAGCAGGTTTTCTGGTTCATTGTATGTGCACGGAGCACTGTGCAAGATTTTTGATGCTAAAGCGCAGTAAAGCAACATTTTGTTGTATCTACAATAAATGTGTTGATGATAGCACACCTTGAGTTTGGACAGTGTACAAACAACAGATCTATACTCAGTACCATACAGACTTTCAGGAGACATGGTCAGCAAAGTCCCACAACGTTCACATCCTGTCAATTTCCATTTCCTTGATCCATATGGTCCTAGTTCCGTGATATGACAACAAAAAAACACATAAAAGTAGTTAAATATGGCAATGCATACAAACACATTTAAAAGTTAAAATATTATTAAAACATTACTATCTTACTAATTACTAACCACTTCAACCACAGTTCAAGATGCAGGCGAGCAATTCGCCAGGTAGCAGAGTCTGAAGGCAGGCTGTCACTGTTGTATTTCTGCTTCTGAGCTCACTGGTTTGTTCCTGTTTCCTGGTGATAACCTGTTAAAAGAATAAAAGTTATTTATTTTATTTAACCTTTACTTACCCAGGAAAATATCAATTAAGATCAATAATGTCTTCAAGGATGTCCTATTCAAGATGTGGAGCAGCACAGACCAAAATTAAAACAGTCATCAATACACCAGTGGTTTGTTATTATTTAATACTTTGACTGTGGCTATAAATTAAATTAAATTAAATTAAGAAATCTTTATTAGTCGCACAATGGGGAAACTGCTTAAGGCTATGCAGGCTATGCAGGCTTGCCCAAGGTGACCAGGGAGGAGTTGGGATCGAACCACCAACCTTCTGGTTATTGGACAACCCTGCTATACCACCGAGCAACTGCTGCCCAAAAACTGATAGGAATGGTTGCTATTCACAATACTAATTGAATGGTAACATGTAGTGTGAAAACCTATACAACGAGAGGCCAGTCTGGGAAGACTGGTGTCCTAGCAACCAGGGATGAGCACAAATAGGACTGACAGCCGGCATTTCATCGCATTCCTTGGAACGGTCAACAAGCAGAAGGTATTTACTGTACGCAGCATATAATTGGCCGTTGACAATACGCTACATAGATATGTGTGGCGGTATAGCACATATATTATGGTGAAAATACTTGTTTTATATTCCCTAATACTGAAACTGGAAAGCCGAGAGGTCGCCGGTGAACTCTGGCATCTGACATCTTAATCATAGTAGTTCCGTTAGTCGTTAACTGCAGTAAAAAACATACAAACACAAAGCCTGCTTACCCGTTAGAAACTTTAGCAAACTTTCTTCAGAAGTCTTCAGTTACACAGTGCTCCCCATATGTATTTACATCCGGAACTCCTGGCTTCTTCTGTTGAATGGGAGGTGACAAAACAGCTTAAAAGCCGTACGGCGCCTCCTGCTGTAGTTAAATGTTAATGCTTTAAAAAACGAGGAAATGATGAAAAAAATTACTACTTTATGTAGTTAGTGTCTGAATTGCAAATCACAGCATGTGTCCATGCTAACATTGATTTGTCTTTTCTGTGTTTTCAGAATGGCTATGTCAAAGAAGCCCTTCCAACCACTGGAGACAACAAAATGCAAAATAATTGCAATTAAAGAAAAAAAATTGGCTAAATGGACAATTGAAGATGGAGAACTAAATGTGACCCAAGTTTTTACAAATATAAAAAAAAAATGTTCTCTTTGACGATTTGGCCTCCAAAATTAAAATGGGTAAAAGCTATGTGATCAAAAATTTAGTGACCAGCACAAGTTCACCCAACACATTGGCATTGGCACAAAAGCCAATGGAGACATCGCCATCTTAAGCCTCCAGCACACAGAGTTTGTTGTTCCTCGGGCAGTGTGGACTAAAGACCTGCCCAAGGAACTGGAAGAGTTCCCAAAAACTCTTTTAATTTTCTTTGGCAATGGGAAGGTACCAAGGGTGGAATGAAATCCTTCATACTCTCCACCCTCTGTACCTTTCCATTGCTGTTGGACTTTCCCCCAACCCACTTCTTTTTCCCCCCAAGTAATTAACATAATAACTACATAATAATTACAAACATAATTTGTATATAGTTTCTGTTAATAATAAAAGTGGGGACCTTGGGTGCCTCCTTCAGCCACAGACTTTTGTCCAGACAGGGGTCAGACTGTATAACATCAGTCCATCTGTACTCTAACCTCTGTACTTTATCACCATGTTTACACCCAGTGACACTGATGGTGAAACAGTAGTGTTTTTTCTCTTAGTGCAATAACATCCTCACCTACAGTGTAATACTCAGAGATTTTCATGATATCATAACAGGACATAATACATCTCTGTACATTTCTCATCTGTATATCTGCATGTCTTATGGTTGCTCTGTACATAGTCTTTATTTCTACTTTATCTATTGTTATGCTGCTC
The DNA here is from genome assembly GCF_900634625.1 of Parambassis ranga. Lineage (NCBI taxonomy): Eukaryota > Metazoa > Chordata > Actinopteri > Ambassidae > Parambassis > Parambassis ranga. The sequence continues at coordinate 4,062,909 of NW_021144767.1, forward strand.
AGGACCTTGTTTTCATGCTGCTGTAATGGAATGGAAGGAACGCTGACAACCAACGTAGGTCATAGCAGCAGTCACCTGGTGCGGTCATGTATCAGCTGGGGTGTGACGCAGTGGCTCCGTCAGTAACTATGGGCAGTGTGTACGCACCCAGACACACATCATTGGAAACCAGCTTTAATGAGAGGTGAGGGTTGCAAAAGTCCAAACAAGAGCCTGTTGACAGAAAACTCTAAAGGAGAAGGTTGCCATGCCTCATTCCTGTAGTTTGTTTCATCTCCACCGGAGATGAGACCCACCACAGTTGTGTCGTCCGCAAACTTCACAAAGATGTTGGTGTTGTGTGTTGGCGTACAGTCATGGGTCAGCAGAGTGAAGAGGAGGGGGCTCAGCACACATCCTTGGGGAGCCCCGGTGTTCATTATGATGGTGCTGGATGTGTTTCTGCCGACCCGCACTGTCTGAGGTCTCCCGGTGAGGAAGTCCAGCAGCCAGTTGCACAGCAAGGAGTTCAGCCCCAGCTGGTCCAGTTTGTTGATGAGCTGCTGTGGGATTGTATTCAGACTTAAAATTACGCATAATTATGAGCGTTGGTGCTTGAGCGACAGACGGTTGCCATATCACAGCACAAATTGCCTGCTTCCACGGATCGCCCGCCCCCCTAAACTCGTGCAAATGGAACAGACAACAGGTGGAAATGAGAGGCAGTTATCAAGACAGCCCCTATAAAGGAGGTATTTGTTATAATACTTTAATAAATTATGTCTTCAGCTACTTTTATACTCATTATTAATCCCAGATTAAGGTGTCATTTAGGAGAGAGATTTAAATTCTGTTTTTATGTAACTTCTCCTTCTGATACACTCTGATAGTTATTCAGTTACAACATGCTGACTGGAAATCTGCAAAGTGAGCCCTGAGTTTTTAGAGAAAGTAGAAAGAACACCAGTATTACTGTCCAAACAAAAGGTTCCACTGAGATTTGAACTCAGATCGCTGGAGTCAAAGTCAGGGCCGGTTCTAGACAGGCATGTATGAGGGGGCAGTCAGAAATGTGAAGGGGACATCATGTGTACACTTCATGTTAAAGCACTTTTTTCCTCTGGTCTTATAGTGACAGTATTTTCCTTGCTGAGTTGGGTTGTTAGCTGTGTCAAAAGCCTGGAGAAGTGGATTGCACTTTGTCAGGCCTTTATCTTCAGACCTACCCAACTTGTGAGTCCCACCTGAAGACTAAGCTTCTGCTGGTATAGCACTGAGGCACGCAATCCCCCTGACCACTATAAGGTGGATCCCTCAGGGGAAAACTGAAACATAAACATTGAATAAATAAAATATCCTTAATCCAGATTTTAGTCATCAACAACATAACAATTATCTGGATGGTCTCATTCTCAAAAACATGTAATCTAAGGTAAGTTTAAGTTTACAAAACACAAAGGTAGTCTTATGAATAAAAGTAACACTAAAATAAATAAAGCACAGCAGATAGGCTATAGATCATGTGATGTTTTCTCTTTTTTATTATTTGTTCGTTTTATTTGTATTTTTTTTAAAGCACTCTACTCCTGTCCACTTTACAACCACAGTCTCAAAGCAAAGTTTCCCTTTGCAAAAACGTTCACATAAAATGGATGCATTGTAGTGTCTGTCCTGCTAGAGCTGGAGTGGAAATTAAGTAAGCTGGCTTTGTAGAAACTGCAGTGTGATCTGAAACAGAACGGTGTAGAACTACAGTGTGAGGCGGGGCTTTAGTAGGGCTCTGTCAGACAGCGGTCATTTGTCTTCAGTCTGTCACATTCAGCAGACATGGACACGTCTCTGTGCTTGTTGCAGAGCTGGGAGCATGCTCCACGAGAACAAAGAACTTTCTCCTCGCTCCCGAGGTGGCAAGAACAAGAACAAAGTTCATTTCGGCGCGGAGTATTCACACTCCCCGAGATGCGTGTGTGCAGCTTCTTTCCTCTCCGTAACCACTGAAACCTGTCACTACACCGTTAGACTACGTGCTGACTCATTTGCATACGGACGCTGATTGGATGTTTACTCAGGTGTGTGTGTGTGTGTGCGCTGCAGCCTGTGAATACACACAGCGGACGGACAGAAGCTAATAAAAAGTGCCCCTTCTTGTCGGATTTTTCCGCTACCGATGATTTTATCAATGCGCAATATATTAAATTTGTGAAGTATATTACATATGCTTTCTCAACGTCTAAAAATTTCATTTGAGGGGGCAAGACATTTATTTGAGGGGGCACTGCCCCCTCTTGCCCCTGCCTAGAACCGGCCTCGGTCAAAGTCCAGAGTGCTAACCATTACACCATGGAACCTGCTTCTCATGGGTCTTCTTCTCCTCCTCTACCCGGCCGACTGTCAGCAGTTTGACATTGGTAAAGATATGAACAAAGATTTCTTCTAACTGTGTCAACAAAGATCAAACACTTTGCATATCACTGTCCTCCATGAGGAGACTGTCCTCCATGTCTAGATAAGGCTTGCTGATTTCACACAAGTGTGACTGACTTGTTACATTGTGTAAGTGTTCCCTTTATACCCCAGTGAAGCCGGGCATACACTGTGTGTATTTTGGTCCGATTTTGACCCGAATTGTGAGTCGTGCGATTTTTTTGGGTCGGGCCGAATTTCAGCTTTGTCGTGCGTCTTTAATTGCACAGTGTACTTGGGCTCACGAGGCGGTTAACGTCGCATGAATGGCGATCGGCTGATCGGTGGAATTTCTGACATGTTTAATATTTTTGTCGCCCCTCATGAGAGAATCGCACAGTCTGTGTTTTCTCCCACTGTGTATGCATTTGCTGAACATGCTTGACGTTACTGCACCTGCACGAAATTGTTTCAGATGATAACAAACATGGTTATCATGGTTCAGGGTTTCGTACTGTGTGAGTTTGTGTTAAACACAGACTTCCCCAAAATCACAGTGTATTGGAGGCTTAATTGTTCACTTAAAAGAAATGTATTTTGTATTTTGTATTTTAACATGGTGGCACCCACACAGCGTTGGGCAGGATTGATGGAGGCTGTATTTGATGAGCTGTGGCAGCAACAAGCAGCACAGATTGACTGACTTTTTCCTTTGAAACAGCAACAGCTCCAGATTCAACATGTTTAGTTTCTGGTTCAATGTGATCACCTGAGCAACTTAAGTCACGTGTAGCGTGAGCAGTGACGTCGCAGCCGGCCATTGCACTGTACAGTGTGAGCACATACATCGTGAGCTTTGACTTGACATCGCATGCGTTTTATTCGTACTGTGTGAGTTGGTGTTAAACACAGACTTCCCTAAAATCGCACAGTGTATTGGAGGCTTAATTGTTCATTGCTTAAAAGAAATGTATTTTGCCCACTTACGAGTATTAATTAAGAAATTAAGTACACTTAATATTTTCTATTTTTTGGAGTAATCAGAATATGACAGAATTGACCTGGTAGTCTTTTACGAGTTCCTCTGACATCTCGTCTGCTTTCTACTTGTGCCTGTTCAAAAGAACAATTGAACTACTGTGAATTTCACAGATGCAAAACAAAACAAGTTACCTGTGTGCAAAAGCTGAAAAGAATGTTTTTACTTAGCTTTGACAGGCCTGCTTTAAATGCATGTAATACTGCTGAGTGTTTGTGTTTTTAAAATGACACAGAGTGATCCTGTGTGGTCTCCGCCCCCCTGAAGGAGCAGTAGCAGCAGCTGTACTGACAACTTGTCATATGTTTTATAAGCCGTCCTGACATTAGGCTGTGATGTCCACAAAAACTGCATATGGAAAGTGTGGAAGTACGATTTCTTACTAGGTGTTTTGGACTTGTGCTGGTAAATGAACTGAGCCCTGGGTGCCTGGGTGTGTGTGTGTGTGCGCATCGGGCCGCTGTGCGCAGAGAGCTGCAGTCAATTTTAAAAACACCACCATGTAGACCAGGGGTTCTCAATGTTTTGATAGCTGAGGGCCAATTTATGAACCCGACACTGGACTGAGGGCCGCCAATGAAAAAAAGAAAAAAAATTACACTCGTAATCATTTTAATGACCCAGGACATGGAATACGATGGAAGGCTACTCCATTGATGCCAGACCTTGCAGAGTATCAGCATCAGAACGATGCAATGTTGTTTTTACTCTAATATTTAAGAGTATGTGTTATTTACCTTAATTTTATCTTAGTTTTATCTTATTTCATGTTAATTATTATTATATGTTCTTTGTATGCACCAATCACTAAGGCAAATTCCTAGTAATGTGAATCCCCTTCACTTACATGGCAATAAACACGATTCTGATTGTGATTATTAATACATGCAAAGCAGTCAGGAAAAACCCTGCAGTATTCAAGGTAAAATAAAGAGTTTCACTCTATTGCACAAAGGTGACTTTATCGTTTTTTATGGAAGTTCGGAACCAGAGTCCACATATGTGGACATCATTTTTCTCTAAAAGTACATCATATCAAAAGATGATGCTTAGTTTTTATTCTAATTAGGTTCCAATTAGCCCAAATAGCAAAGAGAAATAAAAAATGCATGTAAAAAAACAGCTTGGGCCTTAGTTCAAATGTTGCGTATATCATTGTCAATGTTAATAAACTTACTGTTTCACTAATTAGGTCTTTGATAGAGCCACAGGAGACTGCTGAATCTTCCCGCTTGACAGAAAGGCTTCCTCTGTTGCTGCTGCTGAAATTAGGGCTTCTTCTTTTTTTATTACCCAATAACGGCTGTTTTGTTTCAGGCGCAGTTTTTGAATACATTCCATTTCCGGGTGGGAGGAAACTTAAATGCATCACGTTTCTTATTTAATTGAGTCACTTTCAGTCAACACAAGAGAATCTAGCACATTTAACAATGTGTGCAAATACATGGAGATTACTTGTGTGTTATGTTAACAGAGGAAATATGAATGATTTGTGTTGGATATACTAGTATTGTTTCTGTAGATTCAAAGACCCAGTGTTTCCATTTTTTCAGTGTGGAGTAATACCAGAAGGTCCCACCACATACAGGACATGTAAGCATCTGCTTAGGCTTTGTCATCTGAAAGAAAAAGGGGTTCAAGATTCATTCCGCATAATATATCATATAGCTCTGGTTCTACTTGATGCCTGTTGACGTCAAAGAAAAACTGGGAGAAAGGTTGCAATCTGAAATTAATGCAGCAATGCAGGTGGCCTAGATTGAATCCTTTGACTTTTTCTGCTACAGAAAAGTTTTTCAGCTGTAATTTTACAGCTACAGATCCTGCAGAATCAAATCACTGAAGCTGTATAAAAGTACATGCATCAGCACTGGTAATATGAGCTGTTTTGACCTGCACAGGGATCTATGCTAAGCTATTAGCATGAAGAAGAAACTAGCTTAACTTACAGTTGCTGGAGCTCTCTCAGAATGGTCTGCTCTCTCCCTCTGTCTGCAGCAGAATGAGCTGCTGCACTGTCTTTCCCTCCACCTGGCCCCTCCCTCTCCCCCGGCCAGATGTCCTGCCTGCCCCCTTTGAGAGGGGGGCCTGTCTGCACTGTGGGACTCTCTGTCCTCTGGGTCCTACAGAGACCCTGTAGGGATCCAAACATGATTTCCAGCACTAACTCAGCAATCATGTGACACACCTCAGGCCTCCTTCCAATGAAGAAACATTCTCTTCTTCTAGGAATGTCAGGCTGATATTTGACTATGTTGTTCAACTCCCACCACTGAGTGACAAAATGTTTGTTCCAGCTCATTAGCCACTTGCTAAAGCTAAGTAGCTAACTGAGTGGCCTAGAGACATGAAACTTTGCAAACATGTCCAGGGCTCAGAACATTAAGTTCTGAGCCAATTTTGGAGGTTTGGCCATTCTGTGTCTGAATGGCACAGGCTTGAATGTGGAAAAGCCAAACCTGATTTACCGTATTTCCAGCAATTTCTCAGCAATACTTTGACACACAGGCACCAAATTCACAGGACTCAATCGCAGGAATATACATGTACATACAGTACAATATACATACAGCCTTATACATGTGTGCCAAGTTTGAAGGATTTTTTTAGGCCTGAATATCACCTACCTTGCTGCTGATGAGTCTGTGGTTGCCAGTGCCATTTTGTTTGCTGTTGTGTGCTGGGGCAGCAGACTGAAAGCAGTGGACACAAACAGACTCAATAAACTGATCAGAAGGGCATGATGGTCTGCTGTGGGTCATGTCTTTGTTCTGCACACGTACAGCTAACATCTCCAGTGTTACACAAACACATCATGTGCTGCTTGACGTGTTCCATTCATGGTAGGAAAGCATGTGGAAGTCACACATGTCAAATCTGTGCTAGTCTCCCTTCATTCAGCCCATATAAAGACAAAGAGTCTGCAGGTCCAGGAAGTTATAATTAACTATCATTAAATAACAAGAACTTATGATGCAGCCAGCACATTTATACCATGAAGACCCCTTTAAAAGAATAAACCTCAAAAACTGGTGTTTTCATCAAAAAGGGACTGTGGCCCCACAGTGAGTCCAGGGGCTTATTTCTGCCTCAAAAGGACTTGATTTCACTCTGGTCTGTGATATTTAACAGATTATTGTTTAATCCAGGAACACTTCAGACCGGTGCTGTAGGTGGACTGACTTGCAGCCACCCTTTGAAATATCTTAGAAATAAAGGTGAGGTTGAAGATCACAGCAGTTTAAAAGCCTGTGGTACTTAATCTGTTGCCAGAGACAGGTTGATCTGGCCACACTTGTGTGAAATCAGCCTGTCTAGTGTAGGGTGAAAGAATTGATTCTGCAGTGTGTGTTCAGATATAGAGGAGTGTGCCCCTAACATGAAGTATTCATGTTTAAATGTGTTTATCACTTAATAATGTGATTTTCATAAGTGTTTATGTGTTAGGAAATTTTATAGAAAATCAAAGTAATTTGAGGATACTGAATGTATTAAGAAGTAATTTCATAGTGTGTCATATAACTTTGTTTTCTGCAGTTCAGGCTGTGGCAGATGAGATCAGTTGTTTTTCTGCTCTCTGGAGCTCCGCTTGGTACGAGATGGTCATAAATTCAGACTAAGGACAGCAGCACCTCTGACCTGATAAAAGCCAGATTCTATTCTATTCTAATGTCAGTATTGGAATGGCAATGTAATTTACATCCTTTATCCACTGTACTGTAGGCTATGTAGATTTAATGATATATATTCTGAAAAAATAGATGGAATTTGACACAGTTTGTTTCAGTGTGCTGGGTGTAATACTTTATCATGTGCTGCTTTTAGGTGGAGAAGGTGTCCAAAGCTTACGGGTCGTTGTGCATGTGGGTCATAGCTATGGATCTTTACTCCAAAGAAAAAGAAAACGTGGTTAAAGCACAGGTCAGTCATAAAGAGTGCAGTTTATTATTACTGATACACATGCACATTTGCAATATTTCTTCACAGTCTGCTGTCTGTTCCTTTGTCACTTTGGCTATTCATCTGCCATGCACCGCTCTGTGTGACTGGTCTGCATACTCTTCTCCCGCTACCCTTACCTACGCAGGCAGAGCTGGATACAACCAAGAAAACACTAAGGGACAAGCAACAACAACTTAAGGAGGTGGAGGATCAGATGAAGGACCTACAGGACCAGTTGGACAGCAGCATAAATGAGAAGGAAGATTTGGGTGAGGGCCATGTTTTAATGCTGTTACGTTGATATGATAAACCATACCTGGATGCAGTTCTAAAATCAGTTGATGCTTTAAAAATAGAACTTGTCTAAACTCTGTTCATTAAAATGTCTTTTTTCCTTCCTCATAGTTAGCAAAATGGCTCTGACACAGGCTCGACTGGACAGAGCAGGGAAACTGACTTCTGCTCTGGGGGACAGCAGATACGCTGGGGAAAAAATGTTGCAAATCTTGAGCAGGACATCAACAGTGTTGTGGGAAATGTATGCATTGCAGCTGCCTGCATTGCCTACTATGGAGCCTTCACTTCCCACCATAGACAGCTGGTAGGTACAGTGTGATGGGATGGTTTAAAACCTTTAGGGCCTCTGTGATAAAGTGTGCAGCTGGTATGGCCAATGTGAGCCTGGTCTAGAGTTTTTTTTTTTAGAAACATATTGTGAAAAAGCAGTAACAGCTAATACCATATACCCTGTTTACTCTTGTTCCCCAGTGGATTAAGCAGTGTCAGAAGCTAAACATACCCATCAGTTCCCCCTTCAGCCTGATCGACTTTCTGAGTGATCCATATGACATCCTCCAGTGGAACACTGAAGGGTTGCCCTGTGACACTGTATCTACAGAGAATGGAATCCTGGTAACCAAAGACCGTCGCTGGCCTCTTATGATCGACCCACAGGATCAGGTGGCGTAAATTAATTCAGAGGACATATGTATTCTATGAAAATAGAACCTCCTTTCAGACACAGTCAGAGACAAAGTCACAGACTGGCCTCCGCCCCAGCATACCTAACGCAACAATACCAAGCTTCCCTTCATACAGTAGAAAGGACACCAACCAGCTCATTCAGCATTGCAAATTTGCACTAAATTAAGATATTTTCACTGCTTCTTTATTGTGTTTCCATGTCTGATCATGTTTCCTTGAATGCTGTAGGTAATACACTTGGCATCAGCAAGTGTGCACCAGAGACAGTTAGGTCACTATGGAGTCTTGGAATTCACATTCAACAAACCTTTGCTCACAAAATCCCAAACGGCTATCAACTATAATAGGTATTTATGTGCTTTCCAAGAAGCACACATTTGGAATAAAAACAGTATCGCACACAAGAACCTTTGTGAATCCTTCTGCCATTGAAGCTACATATTGGGCAGTATAATGAACGCCTGGCATCAAACCATGTTTCTGCAGACATTAAATCACCTGCCAGCTACACCTGTGTGCAATGCCCTTTTGTTCAACACCAGCCAGGAGAGCAGAAGGACCCTGTGAATGCAAGGGTTTACTCCAGTGTTTATTCAAACCAGGGGTTGCATGGTGACTGTAACGGCCGAATAAGTCTGAGGAGCGTTTTTGTTAGACAGAAAAAACAAAGGCACTGATGATGCAGAGTGACATGACAGTTAAATCTTCATAAATTAATTAGTGTTTCATTAGAATTGTAGTGTGTGTGATCCTGGCTTCGATTGATGTAAAATGTGTCTTTTGGCATGTACATTTTTTTCTGTTTTCCAGAAATGTATTAAAGTTACAATCATCAATTTCACTGTGACTGAGTCTGGCCTGGAGGACCAACTGCTCAGGTAGACACAAGACAGATATTGAATTCTAACCAAACTTTAAGACTCACATTCACAACTTTACCCTTTTCCTTCTCTTTTCCCCCCTTTCTTCTCCTTTCTCTACCTCCAAAACCCTTGAAAATTACAATTACCCTGCAACTTGTTTCTCTCTTTAAAGTGATGTGGTGCGTCTTGAGAGTCCACATCTTGAGGAACAGAGCAATAAGCTGATTGTTCGCATCAACGCTGACCGCAATCAGCTGAAAGATATCGAGGACCGCATTGTTGAGCTTCTCTCTAACTCTAAGGGGAATATACTTGACAATGAGGAGCTCGTTCAGACTCTCCAGGAGTCAAAGGTGGGGATCTGGTAGAGATCATACCTGTCATCATTTTCAACTTTCTGATCGTTTTCCTAATTGTAATTGAAACTTTTTGTTGTTCTTGTTCTAGTTGTCATGCTCCTCTTTCACTTCTTTTGTCTGTTTTTTCTCCACTATCTCCAGGTGACATCAGAGGCCATAAAGCATCACCTGAAGGAGGCAGAGGGGGACTCCTTCCTTGTGTATCTTGGGGAGTCCATACAGGCGTGGAGTGGCTTCCCCAGGATACTGTCGGAAGTAGAGCTTGCGGTTGATGATTTGGTCTCAGTTCTAGAATGATTGCTGCTGGGAGTTTGAGCAGACAGCTGTTTACAGGGTCTAAGTTGGAATAAAGATTAATCCTGTAAATGCAAACATCCAATCTACTGAAGTTCAAAGATGTGGGCTCATCCGGGATTTGAACACAGGACCTGTGAGGAACTGGAACCACTTCTTCATCTGAACCATGGGGACGCCAATTTATAACACCTGAAACCACCTCCACTGTCTGCACACACAGGAAGTTCACCCTGAATCAATGCTCTCTGTTTCAGTTAACCTGTCTGCACAGAATTATTCTCTGTAACAACATGTAGAGCCCGGATAGCTCAGGCTAATTTTCATATCTGTCCAATGAGAGACAATTATCAGAGGAGAGGTTCTGCTTCTCAGGAGGGTCACACCCTAATACAAGACCACTTCCTGTTATGCAATAAATAAACTTTATGATTCAATGTTGGGCTAATGCCACAGCCACAAAAAGACATTTCTCCCAGCTGCTAGACAGCAAGCCTTATCTAGACATGGAAGACAGTCTCCTCATGGAGGACAGTGATATGCAAAGTGTTCAATCTTTGTTGACACAAAGAAATCTTTGCACGTATCTTTACCAATGTCAAACTGCTGACAGTCGGCCGGGTAGAGGAGGAGAAGAAGACCCATGAGAAGCAGGTTCCATGGTGTAATGGTTAGCGCTCTGGACTTTGACTCCAGTGATCTGAGTTCAAATCTCAGTGGAACCTTTAGTTTAGTTTGGACAGTAATACTGGTGTCCTTTCTACTTTCTCTAAAAATTCAGGGCTCATTTTGCAGATTTCCAGTCAGCATGTTGTAACTGAATAACTATCAGAGTGTATCAGAAGGAGAAGTTACATAAAGATATAATTTAAATCTCTCTCCTAAATGACACCTTAATCTGGGATTAATAATGAGTATAAAAGTAGCTGAAGACATAATTTATTAAAGTATTATAACAAATACCTCCTTTATAGGGCTGTCTTGATAACTGCCTCTCATTTCCACCTGTTGTCTGTTCCATTTGCACAACAGTAGCTGAAACTGATTCACAATCAGTGTTGATCCTAACTGGACAGGCTGGTTTCACACAAGTGTGGCTGACTTTTTGGGGCAATATTATAACAAATACTTATGAGACATTATATAAAAAGAAAGGTCAGTGCATCATGACTTCAGCTCCATTCAAAGCTTTAGGAGGCTTCATGGCCTCCATCACTCCATAAGACTGTTCCATCTGTTCTGCATCTCTGACATGTGCTGGGACGTGGTGGCTTGGATGTTTCAGTGCAGCTCATCTAGTAATAATGAGTAACACATATATGAACATCAAGCTGATCATGTCATGCTAAACTGAGTCCTTGGAAGAGCAGAAGCTGTGAACAGACCTCATGGAGCAATGGTAGCACGTCTGAGATCAGAAGGTTGCATGTTCAAATCATGTCAGGGTCACTGGTTTTATGTAATTTAGTCCTCTTTCTGTTCACACCAGGTCCACTAGAGCTCTCAGACTCCTCCACTGCACTGAAGTCTGGGTAGTTTTCACTTGAAGCAGAATGTCGGCTTTCTCCTGTGTTTTCTGGTTAAATTACTGCACATTCAGGGAAAATAGAGTTAGGGTTAAACAGAGCAAAAAATCCTGAGTCATCGATCTGCATTCGTTTAGAGGGCCGAAAGGGAGCAAGTGTGAAAACACCCTAAATTTTAATCTTAAGTGGGACCAACACTCCCCCGAGTAGCTTCTTCAGTTCTGCAGTGACAATGTTCTTCCTCAGCCAGTTGTTGTCTTTGTCTTGTTGTCTGTGGGTCTTTGATGACAGCCCAGCTGGGATAGCCACAGGTTTGCAGGGCCTTCCTGATGTGATGTTGCTCCTTCTTCTTCTCCTCTGAGCTGGTCGGTACAGTTTGAGCTCTGTGCTGCAGCCATTGCGACAGCCATCGCACCTCAGAGTGATCCAGCAGTGCCTCATGTTCAGCAGCATACAGTGAGCAGCTTTAATCTCTGGATTGACAGACTTTATCTATGCAATAACTTGCAGAACAGGGAGTCTTCCAAAATATCTCCTTTCCAGGGATAGCACACCAAAACTATCAACTGAGCAGCACTGGAGATGCTCTGCTCTGTCGATTCATCCAACTGAAAGGAACATTTCTTACATGATCGCAGTCTATCCAGCAGCTGTGCCTGAATGTCAGCTGAGAGATCTTCTGTTCTCCTTTTCAGTTTATTAGCTGCCTCTGTGCCAAGCAAAATCTCACACCAGTCAGATCTCTGTCCACCTGTACAGTCACAAAGCCGGGGGCAGCGACGCTGTTTTCCAGGATGTCTGAGTGCAGTCCTTTTTTTCTAGCTCTCAGGATGGGAGCTGTATCCACCCTGAAGGAAGGCGCCACAGGAAGTTAAAAGGCACTTTGACTCTGGTGGGACTTGAACCCACAACCTTTGAATCACTTCTCCTGTGTTTAACTAGAAGTCCAATGCGCTATCCATTGTGCCACAGAGCCACAAAGAAGTCCATTTTTTGTCCTCGAATGAAAGGCAGAAATCCGGAATAAGCAGCAGCATTCCAGAATAGTCATCAGTATTCCGGAATTATACGTAGAATTCAGGAGTAACAGTCAGTATTCTGGCAAGTCAGCAGTCCAGAAGGGAAGCTAACATCAGCAGTGGCTCAGTGGTAGAGCAGGGTTGTGTGTCCTTTACCCACATTGCCTCCAGTGCTGGTCATTGTATGACACTGCTTGGCAGCAGCTTTAAGCAATTTCCCTTCTGGGATTATTAAAGTATTTTTTTAAAAAGTCAGCATAACAGAGGTTACAGCATCACTGATTTTCCCCTCAGGGAAGCTGCTTTTTTTTACTGCCACCCCTGGATATATGCAGTCCAGTGCAGTGCGGCATGCTCTGTTCTGTACAATGGAGAAACCAAACAACTACTCCAAACACTGGCCTTCAATGTTTGTCAAAGTTTGTCTTCAAACAAGATGCTTATGTTTAAGGCAAAAGCTGTGACAGAAACAAGTTCTTCTTCAAAGATACACAACTCCAACATCTTTGTGAAGTTTGTGGACGACACAACTGTGGTGGGTCTCATCTCCGGTGGAGATGAAACAAACTACAGGAATGAGGTGCACCTTCTGGCCGAGTGGTGCAGAGACCACAACCTCTCCCTGAATGTGGAGAAGACAAAGGAGATGGTTGTGGACTACAGGAGAGCACAGAGTCAGCACACCCCTCTGACCATCGACGGGGTTCCTGGGTGTGCACATCACTGAGGACCTCTCCTGGACTAACAACACTGCATTCCTGACCAAGAAGGCACAGCAGCGCCTCTACTTCCTCCGCAAGCTCAAAAGAGCCAGAGCCCCTCCCTCCATCCTGTGCACCTTCTACAGAGGGGCTGTTGAGAGCATCCTGTCCAGCTGCATCACTGTGGTACAGAGCCTGCACCGCCACCTGCAGGAAGACGCTTCATCGCATAGTGAGAGCAGCTGAGAGGATCATCAGCGTCCCTCTCCCCTCCCTCCAAGACCTCTACGACAGCTGTCTCACCCGAAAGGCCCTCCGCATCACAGGAGACCCCACCCACCCTTCACACCGCTTCTTTAGTCTGCTGCCATCAGGAAAGAGACTGCGCAGGCGGGGCCAGGACCAGCAGACTGAGGGACAGCTTCATCCACCAGGCTGTCAGGAAGCTGAACTCTCTCCCTGCTGTGCCCCACTCTCTCCCCCTTCCCTCTACAAAAGTTTTTTTGTACCAGGCTGTAAACATGTTCATTTCTGCTGTGAAGTTGGACATTTTAACATGGGAGTCTATGGGTAATAACACGCGTGAATTACAATTTTTCACACATGTCGTAAACATTCCAATTTAAGACTAGTGGTTAAGACCTTCAAAACTCAGTGTGTAACATTGTTGGTAAAAACTGTTTGATTTGGCATGTTTGTAGAGAAGATTGAAGCAAGGCGTCTGGACTTGTAGAGTTTTCCTGAAGAGGTTTCGCTGCTCATCCAAGCAGCTTCATCAGTTGTTGATCTGTTGGTGGGGAAACATGGTTTATATGTGGTTGCAGACCTCAGTGGGTGGTCTGGATAAAACTCACAAACAATAGCACTAAATGTTTCCATAATTACCTGTGATGATCTGGCTGCCTGTGCCAGGTGTGTCTAACGACTGGCTAACGACTATGAGACTGCTGGTAGACAGCCCATTGTTCTTGCTGTTAGCATGTGACTTGGAGTGAAACTTCCTGGGAATGGATGAAATAACTGCTTTGTATGTGGTAAAAAGATGAGGCCACCACCTCGAGAAGGTTTTACCAGCTTAACATAGATGGCTTCCTTGACTTCCTCTCTGTCTAAAATGTGAACATTGTTGTCCTCAAAGGAGTGTCCTTTGTCTTTGAGGTGGAGGTGAACAGCTGAGTCTTGTCCTGAGGAGGTGGCTCTCCTGTGCTGAGCCATTCTCCTGTGGAGTGGTTGTTTAGTTTCTCCAATGTACAGATCAGAGCATTCCTCACTGCACTGGACTGAATATATGATATTGCTGTGTTTCTCCCTGGGAGTTTTATCCTTTGGCTGTACCAGTTTCTGTCTCAGGGTTGTCCTCCAGTGGAGACTGCAACTTTAACACAGCACCTTGGACGAAAAGCAGACTTGCAGAATGAAAGGCAGCATTTCAGAATGAAAAGCATTCCAGAATGAAATTCAAATTTCCGGAATGAAAGGCAGTAATCCAGATTAAGTGGCAGCATTCCAGAATAGACATCAGTATTCCGGAATGACAGGCAGAATTCCCGATTAACACTCTGTATAGTGGAACAGAAGTCAGCAAGACATCATTCTGGAATGAAAAGCATCCCAGAATGGAAGAAAGCATTCCCAAATGAAAGGCAGAAATCTAGAATGAGAGCATCCTGGAATAGACATCCATCCACCCACTCCAGAATGATAGGCAGGATTCCGGAATGGTAGACAAAAGTCTTGGATTAAACCCCTAACCTGACAGCGGCCTGTGATGTCATGGAAGCGTGCATTCCAAAATGGAAGGCAACATTCCAGGACAAAAGTCAGCATAACAGAATGAAAAGATTTGCGGAATGAAAGACACCATTCCAGAATGAAAAGCAGTCCATAATGAAAGACAAAATTTTGGAATGAAATGCAGAAGTCCAGAATAAACAGTAGCATTCCAATATAGACATCAGTATTCCGGAATGATAGGCAGAATTCCCGAATAACATCATAACATCATTTAATCAATAGAGCTCGACCGATTAGCTCGATCCCCATACGGCCAATTTGTGTTTTCATTGTTGAAGCGTGGACATGCCTGTTTCACTTACTGTGTGCTGGTTGGTACATTGGACTCAAGGATTGGTTTTTGAAGACACTCCTCCAAGTGGTGTCTTCAGTTCTGCTACTATTCTGGTTGGGAATCTGAGTTTTATGTGTTCAGGATCTCTGTGGGTGGATCTTGCAGGAAATCAGACTTTTAATCTGAGGGCCCAGGGTTCAAGTCCCTGTTCAGGAGCAACACTATATATTCCTAACCAGAAATCTTTGTACATATCTTTACCAATGTCAAACTAAGAAAAACATGTGCTTTGTGTTGTTCTTCCACCAACTGAAACATGAAAAGCAAGAAGTCACATGTGGCTCGTTGGTCTAGGGCAGACCTGGGCAAAGTACGGCCCGCGGGCCACATCCGGCCCGCTTGCGTCTTAATAATAACAATCTCTAAGGTTTCAGTAGGGCTCTTGCACCATTCGGTGCTCGGGCCCTAATTATAGTGCAAAGTCTCCTTATCGATACGTGTGTGGAGAGGAAAGCAAAAGATCAGCTGGCTCTGTGACTTTCTCAGGAGAAAACAAACAAAAAAACTCGACAAAAGTGATAATACTGAAGCAGCCTGGAGGTAGATGTCAGTTAAGAGGGCTGTGACATGGAGCGGATTGTCCCACGGATAGCATCAGGTGTTTCCAGCTCTTCTTGGTAACTCTGCTGTCTAACTAAATACATTTGGGACCCATTCCTAAAAGCGCTGCCTCTAACCCCACCCAGTTTTTTTTAGTGCGTTTCATCTTCTGATCCAGCGGCCTCCCTTCTTGCGTTTTCCCCCCTTTTCGGATGTGGTCTTCACGACGGGGTCTAGGACGCCGATGCACATTCAAACTTTGTACTTAATAAATATTTCTCATTCAGTTCGCTGAGTCTCTCATGATTGAACTGTTACTGAGATCCATCCTGTCCAACAGACAGGCAGCAGCTCAGAGGACAGATGCTCCACAGACAGGTGCAGCTTCCTGACAGCTTCCACTTGTGTGTGTGTGGCTACAACCAACCTGAAGACATAGATAAATGGTCAAATATGCACTGTGTGTTCAATATAGGGAGAGGAACTTCTCCATTTTTCTGTTATGTTCACGTACATTTCAGAGGGAAATACTGTTACTCTACCCAATATTTGTATAACTTTAAAGTTACTTTTAAGCGTAAGTTAAAACAAATATTAAAAGATCAGGTTACACTAGTGGGTCAGTCTCTGAGCAGTGTGTAATATGAGTTGTTATATCCCCTAAAATAGTAATCTTTCCCTCTTAATTTATCACATTTCATTCATATTCAGCATCCTTTTGTAGCACATATATCTTCACACACTGCCACTGTACACACTTACAGTTAAAGAAAAGCTGGAACTTTATTCATAAATAAGTTTTTAATGTCTTTTCACATAAGGCACTTCCTCATGTTACTCAGACTTTTCCTAGTAGCTCATCAGGGAAATGAAACAGCGCCATCTCAAGTCCAACAGGAGTAGTAAGATAAAGTAGTAAAATAGTAAAATAAAAATAAAACAGGTTAGAAATTCCAAACGTTAATAAACATTCAAGTAAAATCCAGGCAAGTGAAGACTGATAGTCATATATAATACAACTAAAACTGTGTGCAGTAAAATCTTGTCTACTATAAATCCAATATGGGTATAACTACAAGACAGTGCGTTAGATTGTCTGATCTCAGAGGGAGGAGTTGTACAGTTTGATGGCCACAGAAAGGAATGACCTCCAGTGGCACTCAGTGGTGCATTTAGGAGGGATCAGTCTGGCTACTGAAAGTACTCCTGTTCCTCAGCAGCACGTGGTGCAGGAGTACTTTCAGTGCCAGACTGATCCCTCCTAAATGCAAATATATATAATAATGTTACCTCCATTAAAGTGCTGATGCTTAATGACATCCTGTCTATTTACCTGCAAACAATATATATCTTAAAGAGGAGTCTTCACAGTGCAAAATGTTTGAGTTTGGCTCACGTCCTATGAAGTGGCCGTTTCACCACAACCGGCCACGTAGTAAGCGTAGGTGAGACTTTCTGATGCGTGTCCAGCTGAAGTGACTACAAAGTCCTGCAGGTCCGAGAACAACGTTTATTTTAATTCAACATTCCAGAGAATGAACCCAATCCACTATTGGGTTTATGTGATGCAGACAGGAGGAAGGCCACTGTCATCACCTCCAGCGTCTCTCACCCACCCTCTTTCCTCACCAGCTTTTTGACCAATCTGTCTGTCAGGACTGACAGGTAACTGCAGCGGCACCACAGGGGTAATGGTTGCATCTTCATCCCCCTCAGTGGTGCAGACAGGAGCGGGGCCACGAATACGCGCAGACTTGGCTCTTAAACGTGTTTTGAGCGTATCTTCCTTTGACTGAAATATCAAGCATGTGAGAGAGAAGACATTAGAAGAAGGTGGTTAGTACACACACACACACACACACACACACACACACTACCTTGCGTCTCTCATCAGCGAGCCTCATCTTCTCATCAATCTGTTCTCTGGTGCGGGGAGCTTTTTTGCCCCTCAGAGACTTAAGTCTGGCAGGGTACCTTCGCCGGAACCCTTCACTGTCATCCAGCTGACACACACACACACAATGTTACATATTTTATCATAGCATTGATATTGTGAATGAAGCATGCTAACCAGGTGCCCACCATGATGCTGTAGGCCTCTCCTGCGCCACTGCCGGCCTCTCTTTGCCCTTCTATGATGATTCCCTGCTGCATCAGTTCCTCCAGGATCTCTCTGGCCTTTGGACGGTTCTGTTCTGTGCCATTTTGCAGCAGCTGACCTGGAGCAGCAGACAGAACATAAACACATTTTAAGACACATGTTTTCTCTCTCCAGCCTGTGTGGAGCACATCCTCACTGTGCTGTGTTTCTTTGTTTCCCTCACTTTCTGTGACGCTCACTGATGTTAGAGGAGGAAGGTTACTGGGCACTGTGTCGGGTAAGTTGGGGATCTCTGTGTTCTCCATCACCACCCCGCTGTCCGCAGTGCCCTTCGACACAGCAGAGTCCCTACGACCGCTGAGTTTACTTTTAGTTTCCTCCTGGCAGCACACACACACACACACATTATCACAATTTGACAGCATCCTGAATCCCAGACGTGATGTTGTCATGGTGACATCATCATTGTGTTGACATATTGTCATGAATACGGTAACTCAGCGACAACAATGATACACTACAAAGAGATTGAAGTAAATTTTGCCAATTTTTGCTGGTGTAAATGTAGAACCAGAGAAAATCTGTCACGCTTTAATTTCAGAGGACAGGTATAATTTATATTTAACTAAATCTAACACTAAATTCATTTGTAGTTTGTTTAATTCAGGTTAGTCTACAAACATTTTAAGGTTTATTATTATGTCAATGCCCGTTTTATTTATATATCACATTTATAAGGCCATTGCCCACCAAAGTGCTTAACATTAAAATACATGAAATAAACTCAAACTAATAAAATACATAAAAGAGACAAACTGCAGTAAAATACAATAAAACAAAGATACAATCATGAAGCATAAAATCCCCAAGAGCTGCCAATACTCAGGCAAAGGCCAAGATTATTAAGTATTAAATTGTTTCATTCAACTTATCCTTTTGTTAGTGACATGTTTTAAAACATAAATATTAGCACTATGATGTGATCATTTTAAGGGCCATTTATTCACATTTATGTTCCATCCTGTAATTTGATTGACTGATTTTATTGATAGTGTTGTATGAGTTATTGTATTGAGTTATTAATAATGGGAATATGACTCCCATCCATCACCCCTGCACACTGAGGGAACCCATCAAGACAGACAGTTATCAGGAGAGAAGGAGGAGGGTCTCAGGTTCCGAGGGCGACTCCAAACTGGCGTAGTAGTGTAGTAGTAGACCCACTAAAGGTTGTGGATAAACCACAGATAGAAGTTGGCTCATTTCATACCTGTATAAAACATCAACCACGAAGGGACTCGAACCCTCAATCTTCTAATCCGAAGTCAGACGCCTTATCCATTAGGCCACGTGGTCTATGGCAGTGGTCCCCAACCACCGGGCCGGGGACCGGTACCGGTCCGTGGGTCATTTGGTACCGGGCCGCACAGAAAGACTGAGCAAAAAATATATTATTCATTATCTGAGTCTGAAAGCTGTTTCATTTATAAATCGGATCAGATTCATCCGTCTGTGCCTTTAAGCACCTGTCCAGACGTTTGTCTCGGTCACGGGATACGGCACCCCAAAATTAAGCCCACAAGCAGCACAAATGAATAAAAAACAAATGTCTTTGGAGAGCTTCTTCAGAAAGGGGAAAAGGCCTAACGAGGAGACAGAAGAAGAGGAGCCTACCCCTTCAAAGAAAAAGAAACCTGCATTTAAAAGACTATATCAGGAGTCCTATTTAAAATACGGATTTATTGCAACAGGTGATTCTCACACACCAAGTCCACTCTGAGTGATGTGGCGACAGACTCGCAAATGAGGCAACGAAGCCTTCAAAACTGCGAGACCGAGCACCCTGCATTAAAAGACGAGCCATGGAAGAAAACATGAACAAGAACGACTGAAGCAATTAATGACGGCCAAAACAAAATTACGGAGTGGACTGGACATAAGAAACACACTTCGGGTGTCATGTCTCCCATTATCCCTAGATGGGACCGCCTCATTGCTGAGAAAGCTCAAAGGCTCCCACTAATTAAGCATAAGAGTAAGTTGTCTCTTTATGCACTTTTTTTTCTGTGCCGGTCCGTGAAAGTATTGTTTTACATGATACCGGTCCGTGGTGCAAAAAGGTTGGGGACCGCTGGTCTAGGGTGTTTGTCACATAAACTTTTGTCAGAATGTTATTGGCATAGTGTTTATGATAAGAGTTTTTGTTGGTGCAATAGCCAGCGCAAACACATAGACATATTCTGACTAACATGGGCACTGTAGATGTCTTTGTAAACAATAAATGGACAATATTTAACTTGTTTCACACATTGTTTCACACCTCACTATAGCGCCCCCCAGTGGCCAAACCACATGAAACTTGGTACACTAAGTCTTAGTACTAGCCTACATAAGTGAAATTTAGCAGCTATATGTTACAGTATGCATCAGTTATAGTACATTAAGTGCACATGGCCACGCCCACAAAAGTTTATTAGCCAATAGCAATGAAACGCTATTAGATATTCCAAAATACAAAAATCTTACACTATTTAAAGTTGTCCACTAATGTTTTGTCCAAAGTTTTTGACACTTTATATCTCACCACATGGTGGCGCTATGACTACAGTTTTAACTATATTTAAGTAAATACATCTTTTAAAATATGTTCAAAGTTTCAGCTGTATAGCATGGCTACTTTCTGAGTTGCACATTTTTAATTACTATGTTGTCAGATTGTCCCAAAGTCACACACACATTTAGACACTTTAGTTTTGAAAGCATGTTTGTAGCTTTACAGCTGTAGGAGGAGCGTTCTGTCATCATTACGTTTTTTTTCCTGTTTCTTTAAGTAGAATAACATTGATGTGATGCAGTCAGTTGGAACAGTCTGGACAGGTTTGACTGAATGTTTTATAGCGTCCTCTGTAGTAAACAGGGACTGATCGCTGCATTCACTCGCTTAAAATTGTAACCCGGGTGAAAAACTCCAGCTACTGCTCCCATATATTGTATTGTGGGCCGTGTTGTATTTCTACGTAATGACGTCCGACTCAGACCAATCGCATCACTGTAACCTGGCAGTGCCAGTCTAGATGCGAGTGGGACACGAGTAGGAAAAGTTTGCTGTAATTCATGTTGTAATCTCTTCAAATTAAATGTACTGAATGTCGATCTATAGGAGCCAACTACCAAAGTCTTTATGCGGAGTGGATATGAGTGGATCATCTGAATTGATCTTAAACTGCAGAACTGGTGAGTCTCATTACTGTTAGCTCAGCTGCTCATTCATTCCCATTGGGTAATTTAGCCTAGCCGCTTCCATTGGTTTATATGGAGCGGTCAGCACAGGATATTAAGAATTAAGAAACCTTTATTAGTCCCACAATGGGGAAATTGCATTTTTGCAACAGCAGGTACAGACAGCAAAGGATAAGTTAAGAAAAGATATATATGATAAAATAAACTACCAATAAAATATAGAATAGAATCATCAACAGTTTACATATGAACAGTTATTGCACAGGTGAGTGGAGGGAGAAGTGGTCTGTAAGAAAACTGTACATAGTGCATCAGAAACTAAATAAATAATGTGTTGTACACTGTGGTGTGTGAATATTGCACCTATCAGAAGTGGTTATTATACAGTCTGACAGCAGCAGGAAGGAAAGACCTTCTGTATCTCTCCTTCACACACCGAGGGTGGAGCAGCCTGCCACTGAAGCTGCTCTGCAGAGCTGACAGGGCGTCCTGCAGGGGGTGGACTCATTGTCCAGCATCAGAATCAGAATCAGAATCAGAATGACTTTATTTATCCCCGAGGGGAAATTCTTTTTTGTTACAGACATTAGAAATTAAAGATACATTGAAATATATAATAAATATCTAAATACCTAGATAGCATTTAAATCCCTGAGTTGTATCTAAAGAACATATTCACTACTGTATAAAACCTTTCCATAGTAAAGAGCAGGACATGAATGCACCAGTATGAATGTACAGTGTCTGAGTGACACTTCTACTCTTATACTCTGTACTTAACTGCATTTAATGTACCTTGATACCTCTGGCACAGGAATTTCCTTCGGGATTAATAAAGTCTTGTCTTGTCTTATCTTACAGTTCAGAGTTCAGTAGTTTGATTGAGACAGGCAGGAATGACTTCCTGTGTCTCAGTGGTGCATCATGGGAGTCAGTTTTGTCAGGACCCTCCTGTCACCCACCTCCTGCACTGAGTCCAGAAAAAAGCCAGGTCTCTCTGACTATCCTTAACTGTGCTACATTGAATCAATGTGAGAGGTCTGTAAAGTATTTCTGTCTGACCTTTAATGTTTGATCATGTTTGATATTGCTACACTAGCAGAATTGATATTATAATATAGCAAACATTTATTTCCCAATTTGACTAATAGAATATCTATATTTGTATGTATATATTTGATGATATGAGAACTCTAATTTAGAACTATGTATGATACGATTTGTACTGCATTATTATTAGATAGATGGACTGTGTGCACATTAATTGGTCCTGTGCTGTGTGCAGGCCAGGGTTGATGGCGAGCTAGGATTGAGCTCTGCTTAGGCTCGAAGAATACGATTCAGCTCAACGTCTGGATCTGGCCCAGATCTCTTCTGGTTGGAGGAGTGGTAGGAGGCTCCTGCAGCCCCCTTTATTTTGAACTTTTGTCCCCTCGCTGCGTGTGGCCCCCCCATTGCTGGGTTTGTTAACTGTGTGTCATTTAAATATATATGGTACTTCAGCAAATCTTCATCGCCCTGTCTCTCTTTTACTCATTCCCAGAGCTGCTCCTACACTTCTGAGCCACTACACTGAAGAAAATGGAAACACTGTGAATCTACAGAAACAATACTAGTATATCCAACACAAATCATTCATATTTCCTCTGTTAACATAACACACAAGTAATCTCCATGTATTTGCACACATTGTTAAATGTGCTAGATTCTCTTGTGTTGACTGAAAGTGACTCAATTAAATAAGAAACGTGATGCATTTAAGTTTCCTCACACCCGGAAATGGAATGTATTCAAAAACTGCGCCTGAAACAAAACAGCTGTTATTGGGTAATAAAAGAAGAAGAAGCCCTAATTTCAGCAGCAGCAACAGAGGAAGCCTTTCTGTCAAGAAGATTCAGCAGTCTCCTGTGGCTCTATCAAAGACCTGATTAGTGAAACAGTAAGTTTATTAATGATGATTATTCAATGATATACGCGACATTTGAACTGTATGTAATGCAACAGTCCGGCATTTATCACGTTCCTGTTTATATAGATTCCAGACTTTTTAGCGTGCTAATCCTTGCTAACAGGCTCACAACCTCTTGCTAGCTACCATATGCTGGGGGTCATGTCGAGTTTACCTGAGACTTCAACAGAGGTTTACTGTATGTGTATAGTTAGTCTGGGTATGGAATTTGTCTCTTCAAAAACTAAGCGAGCAAATTGATGTGTAGCTGCTTCTGAGTATATTGAATTTAAAACACTTTAGCATGCTCTCTCTCTCTCTCTCTGTTTCTCTCGCTCTCTCTCTCTCTCTCTGTTTCTCTCTCTCTCTCTCTCTCTCTGTTTCTCTCTCTCTCTCTCTGTTTCTCTCTCTCTCTCTCTGTTTCTCTCTCTCTCTCTCTCTCTCTCTCTGTTTCTCTCTCTCTCTCTCTCTCTGTTTCTCTCTCTCTCTCTCTGTTTCTCTCTCTGTTTCTCTCTCTCTCTGTTTCTCTCTCTCTCTCTGTTTCTCTCTCTCTCTCTGTTTCTCTCTGTTTCTCTCTCTCTCTCTCTGTTTCTCTCTCTCTCTCTCTCTGTTTCTCTGGTAGTTCTTATTTTTGAACTCATTGTGTGCCGTTTACGGGATGTTCTGAGCAGACCACGGTCAGCTCGCTGTCTGCGTCGCCACGGTGCGTCACAGCGCTGCAGGGCTTGGACGTTACAGCAACACAGAGAGCTGTGAAGCTGCTCAACACCGGTTCAACACTTCGACACAATTCACCACGAGTCTAAACATGCTCATGTATAGAACCTGCTCTCAGAGAGAGCCCGCGTTGTACGAGTGCAGTTCTCTGCCTTCTCACTGGCGGCACTCGCGGTACCACCACCCATTAGTCCTCTTGCCCAGTCCTCTGGTGCCATCTCTGCTGTCAGTTTCTATGTGTTTCTGTCTACATGGTGGCGTTTGTAAAATTCACTGCAGCTGTCTGCGCACAGCGGCCCTTTGCCCATACACACACGCAAACACATGCTGACACAAACACACATGCTGACACACACACACATACATACACAGACATTTTTGTTTAGTCTAGTATAGCATGATGTTTTTTCTCTCTGACCAGTTGAACCTAATTCCTTTGTGTATATTACTTTTCACAGATCAACGCTGAATTTAAAAGAATCACCACCATCCCACTACAGTCCAAGTTTATGTCTCAGCTGGACATCTATTCTGACAAACTGACAAATGTCTTTCAAAAAAGAGGCGGTCAACTCGGACAACGGCTCAAAACAGTAGTTGCAAAAATGGCTGAGGTAAGTGATGCATATTTCAGACTGTAGTTTGTATGTCTGTCTAATTTTGACAATGGTGTGTGGACTTTTGGAGAGGTCATGGAAAGTTTAGAATATCTTAGATTATGAATATTTTTGGCAGGAACTTTGTGACAAGTGAGCAGCCTCGAGACTTAAATTTGAGAATTGTGCACCAATTTTATGATTGATTTACATTGTGCTTATAATTGTGTAGTACTAAAATGCCTGAATTTAGATAATGAAGGCTGTTTTGTTTTTTTGTTTAGTGTGACGATGTAGATGCCGGACGAGAGTGCAGTATTAAAGGAGTCTGTATCTACATGGGTGAAGATCCACAAAACTTGACCCAGGAATATGTGGTGTGTATACATGTATATATGAATAATTGCTTGCTTCCCTTTATCCTCCATTGTTTATCTAACTAATTTATGTGGACATAAAAAAGTAGTTCTACTGTCCATCATTTTGTACCCAACTATTAAGGAAAGGAATGAAATATGTGCTTTTGTGTAATTTCTTTTTACTATGAACTGCTGAGAAACATACTGTGTTTGTTTGGTACAATTATTATTTTTCCTTACCTCACTTGTCCATCCTGTCACTTTATGTCTTTCGGCACAGGGCATGGATGAAGAGTCCATCAAAGAAGCCATTGAAGACACCACTATGGGGCTTTATGTCCAGAAAGAACATGCCAGAGGCAGAGGACATTGGAATCGTTCTGGAGGGCATCAAGGTGTTGCAGGATCTGGACAATGCAGCATTGGCTGTTTCCATGCTGTTTGGCCTAATGTATGCCCTCAACCTCAGCTATCCTCGAAACCTCTGCTACACTTTTGAGGTACTCCAGAAGATCATTATGGAACTGAATGAAGAACTTTCTCATAAGGCACTCGCTCTGAAAAACAGACTCTTTCATAGAAAGGGTCAGAGGACCAGAACAGTCAGCAATGTTTCCACAAATCCACTATGGAGGGCACTATGCCATTTGCTTCACATCCTCCTTGAACTGCATCCTTTAATGTTTCATTTACCACTGCTAATTGCATGTTATGACATGTTTTTGTATTTGATCAGATGAGTTTCACGAAAAAACCTGTTTTAAAATCCATGTTGAAACAGTTAGGGGCATTATTGTGTTTCAATGCACTGTTTTTGATACAGGGTAATGTATCAGTTCATGGCCATTGCGTATGTTCTGAATACAGCATTTGTTTGTGAGACTTGTCTGTGTGAATGCAAGTTAATATTCAGCACACCTCGATATGGAACCACTGGTTTATGAATACAATTTTGATTGTAAGAAACAAATCTTTTTAAATTCATATGAAGTAATGAAAATACTATAAAGGTACCTAATACCTTTAAATAATGGTTGCATTTAAAATCAAGTTTGAGTTACAGTTAAGAATTGGGTTTCCTGGACATGATGAAATCATTTTAGAATTACACAATAAATTGGGTTTAGATTTTGAACATTTAATACATTGAATCAACATGATTCTTTTAAACAACCTAACATGATTGAAATAAGTTAGTTTAACAAGAAATTATTAATTAAGAGAAAGAAGAAAATTGTGTTGGTTTTTACGTATTATGATTGTGTGGGACCGATGTACACATTACAATCATGTAAATTCAACGATTTGTTTTTCAGTGTAGTGGATGATCAGTCTGTGGGAAAGCCAGACCCCACATCCAGCCTGCCTTCTAGAAAGGCTCTAAAGAAGATGGTGGATGACAAATATGAGAAGGAGGCCGAGGCTCAACTGCAGAGGGTGGAGGGAGGGAGTCTGACTTCAGACATGTGGACCTCCATTAATATGGATGCACATCTTCAGTCACTTGCCGTCTTGTCCTCAACAATGCAAAGCTAACAGATAGCAACTGGCTAACGACTATGAGACTGCTGGAGGGGACTGGTTGACAGCCCTGTGTTCTTGCTGTGAGTATGTGCAAACCTCTGTCCTTAACAGAGGAGGTGGCCTCAGACATCATCTTTGTAGTCGTTAGCCAGTCATTAGAAACAGCAGACTCAGTCAGCCAGACCAACACAGGTAAGTATGGACACATTTAGTGCTATTGTTTGTGAGTTTCACACAGACCCACCCACTGAGGTCCTCCTCCACATATAAACCATGTTTCCCACCAACAGGTAGAACTGATGAAGCTGCTTGGAGGAGCAGAGAAACGTCTTCAAGAAAACTCTACAAGTCCAGACGCCTTGCTTCAGTGGTCTCTATGAATATGACCTGGATGACATGTAAACATACAGTGTGCTCTTTGTAATCTGTATTCTGGCTCTAAAACAAGTGCCCCTTGTGAGGGTTGAAGTCACAATCTTCAGATTATGAGACTGAC
The DNA here is from genome assembly GCF_900634625.1 of Parambassis ranga. NCBI lineage: Eukaryota > Metazoa > Chordata > Actinopteri > Ambassidae > Parambassis > Parambassis ranga. The sequence goes on from NW_021144767.1 coordinate 4,089,667, forward strand.
TCGCTGCCTACTGCACTAATGAGGCTCAGAAAGAGGTATTTTTAAATCAAATACAACTACAGAACAAACATTCTTAATTTAAATCAAATGAGTGTGTTCTATAAAAAGGCTCTAAAGGTAAAACATCACAGTAATTCTTCCTGTGACACCTTCACTACCAGTGATGGTAAGTGCTCTTGTTTCAAATGTGATGTGCACTGTACCACTGAAGCTCGTCTGTGAAGTGTAGTGCCTCTGTGTGTGTGTCACAGTGATGTTAACAGAAGTCAGATAGGTCTGTTAACACATATAAAAACAACATGCTGAACAACAGCATAGATGTGAAGGTGAATATATGTCCCCTCACATGTTCCTCAGTTAAAAGGGTCATTGCATTGGCCGGGAATCGAACCCGGCAGAGGGCGTGTGACGGAGCAACAAGCAGGAAACTACAGGGGAGAAGAGACACCAGCATGTGTGGAGGTGTCCTCTTTTCGAGTAAAAAAACAGAACATCTAGCTATTACCATTCCTGATATATGAGCGACTTTGTAAGACATATGCTCTCATGTCATATACAACATGGTCAACTCCGAAATAATCAAGATAATAATAATAAACAAAATATTGGCCCAAATTATAGGGGGGCTTTGGATTATTTTAGGGAGGCTGAAGCCCCCCTAAAATAGGGCTAGCGACGTCCACGGTATTAAATAATAATGATTAAAATATTTAGTACCTTATACTTGCACAACATGTACCTAATACATACATACAGTATTGACTATAGTATAATGATAAGAGATGTTAATACGATATTAACCAGTAATGTTACAGCAAATAAAAATATAAGAAACGACACTAGTAGATATGAATTATTTCACATAATGGCAAAATATAAAATAGCTGATATGTGGAGAGTCCTCAACCCCGGCGTGTGCGACTACTCCAGGAGACAGCTAGTTAAAGGAACACTGAAACAAACCAGAATTGACCTGGAAATATCAGAGAGTGATTTAGACATAAAATAAATAACTATATAGAAATGATTAGAAACGAAACAGATGAAGGAGATGATCCACTAGTATGGTGGGAGGACGTTAAAAATCAACTGAAATTGCTGAACTTGCTGATATCAGACATCATTCAAATCAGACTATAGAAGACAGAGGGGGACACTTCCAGCGATGCTGCAGGCAGAGTGAGAGTTTGGTGCACATCACATGAGCTCAGAGCAAATGTGTGGATGTGTTCAGTGGCCCTTTGGCATTTGGGCAAACCTTAAACTGAAGATTTCTTCAGCATGGTTACCGAGCAAGACCAACGACCAAGTCTCCATTTCTAACTGTTCAACACAGTTTCTCAGCTTCACTGGGCTAGGGAGCAAAATACAGACATTTATCAGACACAGCAGCCTCAGAAATCCTCCAACCAAAAGCCTACCAGCATGACAGACTGCAACACTTGTAAGCATTTCCCTTTCACAAAGTGTTTTGTAGACATGAAGTTACAAGTATCTGTACTACAGACATCTGGCGAAACAGCTTTAAGGCTCACTTTTTGGCATGATCACTTTTTGGCACAACACTGGCTCAAAGGTTCACAAAACTACATCTGAACAAGCCACAAGACTTGAAACAATGTCCTATACACAGATCAGACCAAACTATGTCTGCTAAGAACCAATCAGATATACAAGCATGATTTTATTTTGATCTGCAGAAACACATGACTTTGAATTAGATAAGCATATACAGTTCAACAATCTCTCCTCAGTGGTTTTGGATATGGGGTTTTTGGGGTCTGGCTGCTCAAATTTAATTAAAAAATAATTCTAGCTGTAAAGTATTTTATATGGAAGTCTATCAGGACAGAAACTATTTTGGACCAGCTACCAAGTGGCCATGTAAGGAACTGCAGATTTGCTGTATTATGTTGTTACCTGGTAAAGACTACAGTGTTTATTGATTTTTTGTTTGTTTGTTTTTAGCTTTACATAGATACTTTCTACCACTGACAGTTTAACATGACCATGGGACTGAATTTTGGTCATTTGAGGGACGGCAGTTCTTGATTAGCCTGAGAACCATTTGCATGAATAATTATCTATAGACATGAATTTTTGTTTATTTCTGCTGTTGACATTTGAACAGAAACACCTGTGGGATTTAATTTTGGTGCCACCCCCAAGTGGCCACAGGATCAACTGCAGTTTTAGGCACTGTCACAGCGTGTGCAGGAAAATGGATCCTAGTGTATGTTTCCTTATAAGATACTTATAACAGCGTGTTTTGTGATTTAATCAGTATACATGCTTTCCTATACATTATTGATGGCAGATACATATTGATATGCTACAGTTTTGCCTAGCAGACTTCACTCCCATTCAAATTTTAAAACTCTAACGATGGGCCGTCAACTAGTCCTGCACAGGGCCCAGACACACTTTCTGGGAGATCTTAGTCATGGTAGCTCCTGCAAGATCCACCCACAGAGGTCCTGAACACATAAAACTCAGATTCCAACCAGAGCAGTAGCAGAACTGAAGAAGCCACTCGGGGGAGTGGGAAACATCTTCAAAAACAGTCCTGGAGTCCAGCTGCCTCCATTTAAACTCTTGGAAATTGGAAATGACTCTGACCTGATGAATGAGAGCATCCACAGATATACTTCTGTGATTGATAGATATGCACTCAGAAACCTGACAGTGCCAGAAAAGCTATTTTGTGATAACTGCATGGACACTTATATTAATGATATCTAGAATAAACACCAAGCATTCAAATGGAGCGACGTATCACACATGCCACAAAGATTCAATGTAGAGTTTGTTATTTGAGGTGCTTGCAGTCTTTCCTCAGTTCATTTTGTGCTCTCTGTAATTATTTTGTTCTTTTTAATACAGTGTGATAGTATCACTCAGCTGCCTCTGCACACAATAGGTTCAAATAATACAAGAGGGGGTACATTTTAATGGGGACCTGACACAGTAAGATAAACAGTCAATAATGGAGAATATATTTTTCAATGAATAAATTAAATTCATACAAATTAAAAATCTATTTTGTAATCATATATTCATAGCTCATTTAGATTCAATTCAGAATTCTGACTTTAAATTCTGACAATTTAGACAATTTCTTTCCCCAAAATCCTTAATCTAAACTCAGATTTCTGATTTTTGAGATGTATCCTGCTCCTGCAAAGTCTGAGGGAGAAATCCAATAAATATGCTGTTTAAAGTTCAACAAATGAGGCACATAAATAGGAGTCCTGCTCTACTGAATCACCTCCATCTCTACCACTTCTTCAGCCTGTCTCCTCTGACTGGATGCAGAAAAGAGGAGATAACTGATTTGTGGATTCCTGGCGTTGAAGAAAGGATTGATACACGAGGGAATTATGATGATAAGAGGCAGCACCATGGAGGTGGTCACGCTGCAGAGGGCTTCTCTCTTCAGCGTCATGGTAAAGATGATATGAAATATGATTGATGACAGCTGGAGCAACAACAGTGAGAGGTAGAGTCCTATGGTGCATCTGGCTCGGTGGTTGCTGGACTTCAACATTGTGTTCACGCTGAGTGCAGCCCGATACACACACACATAGCAGTAGCAGATGGCCAGCATGCAAAGACACATTATTACAGACAGGGGTCCAAACAGCAGCAGGTCCTCCTTTGTGGCGAGTGGGAGGCGGCCTCACACACGAGACCACTGGTTGCTGCTGGGAGTCAAACTTCATCTGGCTGAGCACCAAGCCAGACCATAAGCGCTCATGGTCCCGCTCAGCAGCCAAGTCTCACTGATGCTCATGTAGATGTTGTGAGTGTTGACCAATCTGAGGTAGTGAATGTGTAACGGCACCGGGCTGCCAGATAAACTCCTGAAATTCAGGAAAGAAATGATGAGGCAGGGCGACAGCGTGTCAGTTCACAGTGCGTTCTCTGCAGTCATTTATTTGGACATTTCCTTCAGAAAATACTTATAACAATAACTCTTATTGTTCAGACTCATTATGTCCAATGTATGTGCAATATTGAATGTCCGTTCAACATGAATCAATCATAAATCAACATCAATAAATTACAGTCCATCCCAAAATAACATACATTTCCAAAAATGTCTTTTCTTACTCTTTATACTCAAAATGTATGGACTATTGTAATATTATGCTATTCAAAATGTTTTTACAACTTCTACTAACAGTCTTTAATATAAACTGTCCTTCGATGAGCATAACTCATTCACTGTAATCACCATACTGCAAAGACCCATCAAACCAAGGTTAACAACTCTTTACTTAACTCTGTCTTACTCATATTCAATCCTAAACATTTTATTCACAACTCATTTGGCGAAACAACTCATAACCAAGTGGGAGCAAACTTATACGGAGCTCACTTGCACACACTGCGCGGAGGGATATGTGTGTGCCAAGCTAACAAAGTATCTCAGGCTCAGCCTGCTCGTCACGGAGCACAGCAACTAATTAAACCCATGTTTCTACAGAGCTATTTGGCCAACATAACTCACTCAAATCTTAAACACATTTTCACATCGTGTTATCCTTATTCTGTGTCATTTTACACATCACTAACCTGAAATTCAGGAAAGAAATGATGAGGCAGGACGACAGCGCGTCAGTTCACAGTGCGCCCTCTGCAGTAATGAGGAAAATCCACCTGTAGCACAGAGAAACCCAGCCCTCGACGCTGCCCCCTGCTGTTCTGGAGTGGTTATTACAGACCCATTTTTTTAAAGGAAAACCCTTACAAAACACACACTTTACGTTTCTCAAGTATATACCTATTCCAAAAACAAACAATACATTACAAACGTGTTATTCCCAAAACACAAATGTGACACTTTTGTGGCCGTCACAAATGCCATGGCAGATAAAATCACAGTCATTTACTTTTTGTAGGACCGTGTAAGGGCCAGTGTAACAAGCCTGCAGAACTGACCCTGGATACATGCTTGTACATAAAGTCTGCACTATATGCTTGAAAGGGAGTGGAAGGAAGTAGAACTGATCTGACTCCACCCGTCTCCATCATTCATAGAACATAACCTGTAGCTGCTTCCTGTCATACTGTAAGCACATACATAACAACAGCACAGGATGGATCTATGCATAGAAACAGAGAATCACACAATATACTATAATCATCCATAATTTAATATAACTGATTATTAGTATTAACCCTTTGACTCCACATACAGACACACAGACTCTTCCTGGTGCTTCTCACCATCAGGACTTTAAAGTTGCCATAACCTCTCAGACTGTTAGACTTCTCTCTCAGAGTGAATATTATTGTACTCTAGTGTATATTGTACTCTATCAGTTAAACCACTTTGACCCAGTTCCAGGCAGATTTCTTTATTGTGCAGCTCATTTGAGATTTCTTCTGCTGCATCAGTTGTTGCCATTGAGGTTGATCTTTTCAGTCTAAATCCATGTTGGCTTTCATTTAATAACTGATGTTCTTCAATAAATGTTTCTAAGCGATCATTAAACAGTGTTTCAAGGACTTTAGAGAAGTGAGGCAGCAGTGAGGCTGGTCTGTAGTGTGTGAAGTTGTTAGGAATAAAACCCAAAATATCAGCTGTTCATCACTCAAGTGCTTTTATTCCTGCAGGAAGGAGCAGGTCCTGTTTTTATCTGATGTCTTGATGTGTGGCTCACCTGAACATCTGATGAGAGACTAAAACTATCAGGACGCTGCCAAACCACCACAGACAGTCAGTCCTGCAACAACAAGTGTTTGTCCTCACAAGTGTGTGAACTGCAGGAGAAGCACGCTCGTGATAAGCACTGCAAAACATGCCCCATGATCTGCATGAGCCTCTGACTTCTGTGACCGGGCCAGTGGTTTGCACTTTTGTCCACTAGGTGGAGCCACATGCTCAGACAGGCTCAGGTCTGCCTCCTTTCCCATCCACACAGCATGCTTTAAAAACATATGTATGTGTATAAATATGTATGAGTAGTAGTTTATAACACAACATGTGTGGGTGTGTGATGACACAGTTTTCAGTCTGGTTAGTAAAAAGTCATTAATAAGTCCAATTAGTCCAAACCCTCATCTCTCCTGTTCTCCAGCCTTCCTCACCACCACACACACACAACAAACTGTGGTGACAGGATGATACCAGATATCATGGCACTATTCTTCATAAGAATTCTTTTCTTTTCTATTAGCAGTGATCAGTCTCATCTGAAGCTGTGGTTACAAACCACAGCACTCAGCAGTCTTATCTGAGGGCAGCAGGGGCTGATGGGAGTTTTGAGCAGCTCGTCCTCGTTTGGCCTCAGCTGCATCAGAGCGTCACTTCTCTGTGAGTTCACCAGAGGAAACATGCTTCTCCTGCCGGCTGCTGCTCTCTGCTGGCTGTGTTCAGGTGAGTGTTTCCAGCCAATCAGGCGCCGACGAGCCGCACCTGTAACAAACACTGACCTCCACCTGTCTCTGCAGCGCTGGTTTCCATGGCAGCAGATCTGACCCAGGACGATGCCTCGCTGACCAGGAGAGTCGGTGGACATGTGTCCTTCAGCTGTGGAGGGCTTCAACAGTGTAGTGACAGCTTTGTATTCTGGTACCAGAAGAAAGACCAGGACACATTCAGACTGATTCTCTATATTGATAATGATAATGGTGACATCTATGGAGGTTACAGTCATCCTCAGAAAGATGATTTCTCAGCTGTACAAACACAGAAGGGCTGGAGCTGGAGCTCAAGGCAGTTAAAGAGGATCATTCAGCCACCTACTGCTCCTGTTGGTGGAGTGGAAGGTCCCACAGTGAGAGATTATGGGAGCAGCCTGAACAAAAACCAGCAGAGAACAGAAAACCACATCAGCTGCATGTTTCACCTCCATCTCAGACTCAAACACACTCAAAGAGCTCTGAAGCATCGAAAGCTGCACAAATGCATGTTTGATCCCAACAAAGGAAGGAATGAGTCCATGTGACCAGAGGGGGCGCTGACTGGGAGTCTTCCAGTCGGAGCTTCACATGTTAACAGAGGAAGTTTAGAACCAGCAGGAAAAAGCTATGATGAGGACGCTGTGGTGCTTTTTACAAACATGGAGATTTTCAGTGTCTCTGTTTTACACAGACGTTCCTGCAACATGGAATTCTGACAGAATCCTGCCTCCTGATTGGATGCTTCACTCAGCAGGTTTTTGTATGAGCCTGTTTCACTGTGTGAGGATCTTTGGTCCTGGAACTAAACTGATAGTAACAGGTAAGAACTAACATTTGTTTTTACTGTTGGAATGTTGAAGCTGTTTAAAGTCACTTTCTTCATGGACTGTTTCTACTGAATCAAAATTATACAATATATAAAATACATATTTTGGTTTTAAAGTAAATGATGGTAAATAGACATCAATATGTAATAATTATAATATATAATAACTCATCATAATGTGTTAAATGTGATCTGGTAAATATTTTATCTAGCATGTCCATCAATAATATTTCATGAACAGAAATGTATAATATTTGACATATCCACACATACTGCCCGTGTCTGTTAAATCAATATTTTTGTTATCATGACTATTATAGTAAAATATTGAGACATAACTTCAAATATGTAATATGAGGACTTGAATCATATTTCATACATAAATCTGACCAATTAAAACAGATTAAAACAGAAGTGATTAAATAACATGAATTATATGTGACAGATTCATTATAAAGCAGTTTTGTTATTTGTTACATGTGTGTAAACTTTATATATAACCTCATATTATAACAGTGTATTTTTCATAATAACCAGTTGTAGGTCAGCTACAGTTTATAGTTAAATGTCAGAAGCTCTGTCATAAATTGATGTTTTATTTGCTTTTAGCTTCCTTAAAGTTCAGGATTTTTTATGTGCTTGTTCTTATATTTAGTCATCAGATGCGTCATGTGACATGTCCTCCAACATTCCAAGACGTGCATGTTAGGTTCATTGTCTTTGTCTTTCTGTGGCAGCCCTGTGATAGACTGGCCACCCATCAAGGCCTGTCTCCCACTGACAACTACTATAGACTCCAGCCAGAGGTGAGAAACCATTTTGAAACCAAACATGTGGCAAATGTTTTAGTCAAAATAACGATTTAACTGTTCACATCAGAACCCGTACAGGTGAGAAGCCTTTATCTAGCACAATATGAGGGAACTGTTTCAGTTGTTTTTAAAATTGAATGCTATTTGTCACATGAAGGATGCATAGATAAGAAGCCATGTTTGCCAAAGAGGAAAATGTTCTGAAACATCTGTGTGGAAAAGTTCTCAAGTTTTGCTTGAGTCAATGATGTTATATCCAAATGTTTCTGAAACGGGTGAAAGGACAAAGAGACTAAACTGGACAGAGTAGCAAAGTTCATTCTGCACACAGCTGACAAGAGAAAAACACTCTACAAGCAATCTCAGGAACAGGTGCACAGTTTTGTGAGGAGTGTGAAAAGCGATGTCTGCAACGTAAGATGAGGTGGGAGATTGCTATGCATAAACGGGGATCTGCTCGTGCAGTTGATGGCTGTATGCACAGTTTTTGAACAAAATGTACTAATGACGTATTCCCTTAAAGCTTGATGAATTATTTTCAGGGTGTCTTCTATGTAATAAATATAAAAAGTTACAATGCTATGCGTATCCATAACGTTTTAATTAGGGATGTCCCGATCAGGTTTTTTTGCCTCATTTTGAGTATCTGCCCATACCGAGTGTGTGTGTGTGTGTCCAGAGTGCCACGCTAGGAGATTGCACCCACGCAGCAGCTCATCAAGGTCTCGAACCAGGATCTCTCGAGCCAAAAGCAGCTGTCATACCCCTACACTACAGGACACAGAGCCACCCTGCACAGAAGGAATTCACTTTGAGAGTCCTAATAAATATATCCGAGTCCTGATCGGGAGGTAATGTCCGATTCCGATCGAGTCTGAAATCACGTAACCGGTCTCACACTGTGCTGAGGCTTGCTTCGGTCACGTGACTAGTGACGTTTGAACCAGTTCAGTGACGTTTGAAGCAGTTGAGTGCTTCGAACGGCATACGAGTCATGTGATTGGTTCGGGTTGTGAATCGCTTGGTGGGATCGGGTGTGTTCAGGGATATGACTATATATCAATATATAGTAATAGATCAATCAGTTAGATAGTGAAATATATTAGCTACATTGATACATACAAATGCTTTAATTGTGTTAAACATTTTAATCGGATTAATCATGATGATCACTTCAAATGTAACTTTGTATACAAATTTTGTGCAGTAAAAGTGAAAGTTTAATGTATTTTATTGTGTCAGCCTGAAACCATTCAACCATGTAGTGTAGTCAAACGAGACTGTGCGGCGATTCAAATCCCAAACAATCCATGAACCAATAACACGCACCACAGTTCATTTTATCCACCACTAGATGTCCTACTGGAGCACTGTGTCAATGAAGCCTCGAGTAATGAACCTTTTTCTTGAATCGTGTGTCGAAGCTTCAACACAGAACACTGTGCAGTGACACAGCTCCCCATCAGCTTCAAGTAATGTTCTCACTCTGAGCAGCAGCCAGGTTCAAAGTCTTTAATGCAGCCATAAAATGGTGGAAACCTGTGCAGTAACATGTTATCATCCATCACTGATTAACAAGCAGAGATCCAATGCAGCTGTAGAGATTGGGTTATGATGCACAGATGGTGTTCAGGAATCATAAGAACATTTCTAACAGCATTCTGAGGCCGTCTCTTAAAATGAAGTGTTTCCAGAAACCTGTCTTCATATTATATAAACTGAGAATACCTCATCTGCTCACTTCTTTCATCCACCCACAATCAATCTGCTCAGATTATTCATTTTCAGGATCTGGACCACTGTGCTGGCAGAACAACCAAAGCATTGATGTGTCTGATCGTATCAAATAATAATTTTCTGCAAATTTGTAAATCTGTTCTTTGCTTCTGTCACAGTCTCGCTGTGGGTTGTGATCTAACTACACAAAGTCCTCACACTGTTTATTCATAGTAACAGTCAGATAAGAACATCAAATGTTACATTTATAGCGAGTGTAAATGATGTTTGGAGCTGATGGATTTGTTTTCACTGAAACACACTTTATTAAGAAGGTGTGTTTCTCCTTCCTTACAGTCAGATCAAGGTCTGTAACTGTAACTGATAAGAACTCTGTGCTGGTTCAGTCTGTGAATGTTTGACCTGAGCTCTTTGTTCCAAAGGTCAGAACACTGTCATCATGTTTCCTTAAAGAAGCCTTGAGTGTGACGGTGAATCCAGAGAGCTGAGACTTTCTGTGCATCAACAGAGCGTTGAAAAGCTCCTGCTGTGAGTTCCATGTTTGTTCTTTCTCTGCTGTTTTCCTGCTGATGGACGTCACCTTCACTCCTCGGCTTCATCCAGATTCTTTTCTCCATCAGGAGGTAACTAACAGCAGTTTATTGATGAGTGTTGTTGTGTTACTGTGACTTCAAGTGTTTGCTTGTTGTGCTTCATTTGGAAGATTTACTGTATCTGTTCGTCTCGTGCCGATCATCTGATTGTTAGAGATCTTTGTGTCATTCTAACAGACAGTGTGATTCAGCTAGTGAGAGGCGTTCACTGTCCTGTTGTTCAGAGGAGGACTGCTGGCTGCTTCATACAGTCATTAAACATGTTCCAGATGTTTGAAAATGTTCACAGTCAGCATGAAACAGAGTCTGTCATCAAACTGCTCTTTGTAGAACAATGCAGCATCTGTTAACACTGTGTCTGCATCATGTGTTCAGTCAGACACTTTTGACTTTTTACATTCTCACTGTGTCACTCATTCATGTTAAACTGTAGATGGAGCTTTTACTGAGCAGCAGCCAGGTTCAAAGTCTTTAATGCAGCCATAAAATGGTGGAAACCTGTGCAGTAACATGTTATCATCCATCACTGATTAACAAGCAGAGATCCAATGCAGCTGTAGAGATTGAGTTATGATGCACAGATGGTGTTCAGGAATCATAAGAACACTTCTAACAGCATTATGAGGCCGTCTCTTAAAATGAAGTGTTTCCAGAAGTGATGAGCTGCAGCAGAGAGCTGCATGTTTTCATGGATCTGTGAAAACTCTTAGCTGTTTTTTAAAGCTTGGAGAAAGATGGAGGTCCTGCTTATAAACAGTCCAAAAGCACTTTTTGTGAATCCTACAAAAACATAGTTTTATAGATAAGTTACAATCCAATGTTTCAGACATCATATGAAATCCTTAATGTAAAATGCTTCTTCACTGTTTATCATGACGTTATTTCTACACTCTCTGTACTCTGACCCATGTTTACTTTGTCTCCATCTGCTGGTAGAATCCAGAGTGACAGTGGTATTCAGTGGTGTAAGTGTTGGGGGGAGTGTTGTGTTTGTATGAAGGTGTGTGCTAGCAGGTCCCAGGTGTCTTTTTAGTCATTTCATTTTAGTCTTTTAGTCTTTAAAAACGTGAGGTCAGTCCTGATCCGGTCCTTTTGGGATGATTAAACATTCCAGTCATTAAGTCACAGCATCTGCTCACGTAAACAGCTGCAGCCATTTGCTGAAATCATTTCAGTTATTTTTTGTACACACAGCACCCCATGTTGACAGGAAAACATTTCTGCAGATGAAAAAACAAAAAGTGAAATATGATTCAGATGGTTCTAACCTTCAGTCCAGCTGTGTCTGTGGACATGATGAGGAAAGACACACACCTGTCTGTATAAGACCTTACAGCTCACAGTGCATGTTAGAGCACATGTGACCCGCTGACAGTGAGTACAGTCTTCTCTCTGTACACCACACTCTCTGTTATGATTGTCTTCACACCTCAGTGCGAGTATTTGGGTTTTTACTGACCTGACCTTTGACCTCTCTGACCTCACAAAGAGGGCAGAGTCCAAAGGTCAGCACCAGTTCCTCTTGAACACACCATAAACCAGCTGATAGACTGATGATCTTTATTCTTTGATTGATCCCAAACTGGGAAATTTTTTAATCTGAGCCAACAGTCTGTTTAAACCTGTTCAGAGTTTCTAGGAAGTCATGTGACCACAGAGGCTCCTCCTATGATGAAGTATAAACACCCTGAACACTGACTGCTCTCTGCTTCGTCACAGAAACCAACAACACAGGTAAGACTCACTCACTGTGAAGGAATAATGAGAAAATGCTTCCAACATGTTGAGTGCAGAGTTTTAATGTGGACATTAGCTGATAGATCAGTAGGAATCAATGGCTTTTATGTTATCATGTTCTATTATGAAGGTGACATCATAAGGTCACAGGTAAAGTATAAAAATGTTGACGTTTCTTTGACAGCCACTTTAGCTTCAAGATGGGAATGGTGGCCCTGTGGCCATCTCTCCCCAGATGAAAGCTCTGAGTGTTACAAGAATGTTTTTAGCATGGCCACTCTCTTCCGTGTAGTCTACTGTGCTTTATTTCATCTTTGAACAGCACATATATGCTCTGGTATGCATAACTTATAAATAACCATGGTGGGCCGCCATGGACAGAAATGCCAGGGCCACATTTTAGTCCCAGGTCAGCCCTGATAAAGAGAATGTAGTTTGGTTGTAACAGGATCAACTCATTGTAAACTGGTGTTTAGAATTTCAATACATCACCCTTATCAATGTGCAGCTGTGAGGAGGTTGTAGCCTGCTGAGATGTGAGTGGAGCTGGATGCTCACAAAGAGGAGAACCATGCTGCTTCTGCTCTGCTCCATCCTGTGCTGATCTGCAGCTCATTGATTGCTGAGCTCCATCTAGTGGACAGACAGTAGAAGTGAATCAGGAAATGTCTTTCAGACACTTGTTGGACCGGTTTCACCGTCACTGACGTGTTCAGACTGTGAGGCTGTGAGGAAGTGACGGCGTCCTCAGATCAGATTGTGTCAGACAGCAGGACTGAGGAGGACCAGGAGCAGCTTCTTCTCCACACAGGAAGCTGGAAAGTGTCTGTAAGTCCATCTGAACTGATCCAGCAGGTGAGAGTCCTTCCAGAGAAATCTCTCCATGTCTGATCACACTGTGCTGCATCACTGACTGATGGCACAGTACAGATGTTTCTGCTGCTGATTGGCTGCTTTCTCTTTGCTCTTTGATGACTTTTATAGCAGATGAACAGCTGTTTCAGAACAACTTGTTACTTGTAGTGTTTTTCTGTTCGAGTCACAGCAGACTGTAGAACACAGCTCTCAGGTCACATGATCAGTGAGAAATGCAGGGAGTGTCAGAACCGGTCTGACAGCTTTCTGAGTTTTTGTGTTCACTGAGCTGTGTGGAGTTACTGTAATTCAATTCATGTCAGACAGACAAACAACAAGCGTCTCTGTTGATCGTTCTCTCTGTAAAGTTCAGCAGCTTCATTTGCTCTGAAACTCAGATCGACTCGTTCAAAGCTTCAAGCGGAGAAAAGGTCGCTTTATTCTGACTTTATCAGATCAGTCTGTTTCAGGTTTAACACGCCTGTGCTGCGTTTTATTTTTCATGAATTCATATCGATGATTGAAACTCATCAGAAGAAACATTTTCTCTTCAAGGGTTCATAAATATGTGAATCTAATATTTGCCATGAGGAGAAGTGTGTCAGTCCTCAGAGCTCAGACAGTAGCTGCTCATGTGTTTGTCCTTTCTATAGAAAACAGTCCACAGACTGTTACAGAGGAAGGTCTCAGTGCTTCACTCAGTCTGTTCACACTGTGACAGAAACACACATGAACACATGTTCATTTATTCACATGTTCACACATGGAGAGAAGTGACAGAATTCTGAAGCAAACACTGAATGTGTGTGTGCACTGTTCCACTTACAGCATGTGACATCAATAATAACAGCATCAGAGATGTTGGTGTGTTTACAGACTCACCAAAATAAAAGCCTGAGAACCAAACCTGGTCTGAGGCTCTGATGCTAAGCTAACAGCATGATTAGCCTGTTAGCATCTACATGAAGGATCAATAACAACATGCTGACTGTGTGTTTCTGTGTCATGTTGCTGTGTTTGTGTGAAGGTGTGAGCTCTGCTATGAGTCAGTGTGAGGACAGAGAGGAGGGAGTCCCTCCCTCTAAAAGACCTAAGTGTGGGGACCATGAGAGCCGGACCAAAGCTCAGAGGTAAGAGGACCGTCTCTGACTGTCCATGACTCTTCTCCATGTCAGAGCTCACACTCACATTATTCACACATCTGTGTGTTCAAGAACAAAGCAGCAGCACACTGCACACTCTGCTGGACCTGGACCTGGACCTGGACCTGGACCTGGACCTGGACCTGGGCCTGGACCTGGACCTGGACCTGGACCTGGACCTGCCAGCTGTGTGTCCATGAAGAGTGATTGGTCAAAGGATCTGCCCATTGATTTCAAAGATGTTGATCCATCTGAGGGTCAAAGGTCAGAGTTAATGTCACAGCTGCAGTTTGTTTCCATCATTATTAAACATTTAAAGTGTAACATGATGTTCAGCATCATTTTTCCAGAAGAAGCTCAGAGTCAGTGTTTGTGATTCTATCAGGATCCAGGATGTGAGAGCAGACTCTGCTGGACCTGGACCCAGCTGTGTGTCCATGAAAAGTGATTGGTCGATGGGTAGGCCCATTGAATTCAAAGCTGATCAGCCATCTGATGATCAAAGGTAAGAATCACTCTGGAAGTGTCTCCATGCTGTGATGAGCTCTGCTGGACTCTTGGGGTTGTATGTGTCTGTTTGCTCTGCAGGTGGTTGATGGTTTGGAGCATCTGTAGCACAGAGTAATGCATATTTACAGTGCTGCTTCAAAGTGTATGAATCATTTAAAATCTTCTATATGTCTGCATAAACATGACTTAAACAGCTGCCTCACTGTACTAGAAAGGCAGCCCACTGAAACAAAGTATGGAAAGACATTTCAGTAATAAAACATTTAAATAAATGATAGATTCATACACTGTATGTAAATATTATACTAACAGACAATGCTCCGCTAGTACATTAGGCTAATACAGCAATACTGTGTATTTGAACTCTTAAAACTAGCTGACGGCGAGTAAAGGATCCATACTTCAGTTCAATGTGAATCAGTCTGTCATTAACAGATTCATGTTAGCAGACCGTAGCTAAAACTGACATCATGACTGACACACAGCAATACAAACATGATGAGTGGAAGATTTAACTGAACTCTTACAGCTGTGCTGGCAGCCATTAAAGCAGAATATGTGAAGAAGAACAAATTACAAACCTGCTGGATGCAGCTGAACAGTGTGGAGTCAGGATAGTTTTCATTTTTAATACACACATTTTGTGTATTAATTAATTTTCTTCACCAGTCCATTGACTGTTGCACTTTGTATTTATTTCAGTCTGAGGTTTCAGTTTTCTTTAATCTGAAATAAAGGCCTTCAATGTATTTGCCTGGGACTACTTTTATTCATGGTAACAGAGCTAGCTGTGCCCCAGGTAAACATTTCCTGCATTGAAAACTGACAATAGATATTACTGAAACATATTGTGGACATAGGGGAAGCTAATAAGACACAAGCTAGACATCAGCTCAGACCTTTGACTTGGAGGAAATGTGAACAGCTGGACCTCAGGGACTTTAATTGAACCCCCCTGGTCTAAATCAATGTGAACATATGATGACAGTGGAAGTGGAATGGAACTCTTAAAGCTGTGCTTCAGTCATTAAAGCAGCAGCAACAGGTTCAACATGAGCTGGATGTGTGGAGTTGGGATAGTTTTCAGTTTTAATACAACAATGCTTGTTTGTCAGCAGTCTGTTGACTGTTGTGTATCTGTTTAAAGTGAAAACACATCAAAACACTTAGTGAAGTGATTGTGTTGTTAAATGCTGATGTTTCTGTCACAGACTGCAGCAACCCAGTGTTCAGACTCCTGCTCAGGACGCCATATTTATGGTGAGTACAAACAGCTTCTAACTACAACACAACAGTCCTGGTGCTCTACAGAGACCCAGAGCCTGACCCCTGAGCAAGCATTCACAGAGACAGAACTGTGGTAGTAATACTTATAACTACAGCAGCTGTGCATACACAACACTTCATATCTAATGTTGTAGATTCAAGTAATACATGTATGAACATAAGCTGTAATATCATGAAACACTAAACTGTTATTCTGCTCCTCAAAGTCTGAGAGTTTATACTCTGTTGTTCTGTTCCAGCTGCTGGAGGAGAACATTGTCAGGTTTGTGAAGGATGAGCTGAAGAAGATCCAGAAGCTCCTGAGTCCAGATTACCCAGAATGCTCAGAGAGTCAGAGGGAGGATGAGGAGGATGAAGAGCAGAGGAGCAGCAGAGAGTCATTAGTGCAGATCACAGTGCACTTCCTGAGGAGGATGAAGCAGGAGGAGCTGGCTGAGCGTCTGCAGAGCAGTAAGAGGATTTGAAGAGCTTTAACATGATGGAAAGAGGAAATGAAGTTTACATTTACACACTCTGCTGTTAATATGATGCAGACATCTGTGAATTCTTCTGACTGAAAACACAAACTGTTTGTCTACAACTGATGAACAGATTTCATGGAGACAGAAAATATTTATTTGACACATTTATTGTAGCGTTCACTTATTAATGACATTTATTGTTTGTTCAGGAACTCCTGCTGCAGAGTGTGGACGTAAACTCAAGTCTAACCTGAGGAAGAAGTTCCAGTGTGTGTTTGAGGGGATCGCTAAAGCAGGAGAGCCGACCCTTCTGAACCAGATCTACACAGAGCTCTACATCACAGAGGGAGGAACTGCAGAGGTCAATGAGGAACATGAGGTCAGACAGATTGAAGCAGCATCCAGGAAAGCACACAGACCAGAAACAAGCATCAGACCAGAAGGCATCTTTAAAGGCTCACCTGGAAGACAGGAACCAATCAGAACAGTGATGACAAAGGGAGTGGCTGGCATCGGGAAAACAGTCCTAACACAGAAGTTCACTCTGGACTGGGCTGAAAACAAAGCCAACCAGGACATCCAGTTCACATTTCCATTGACTTTCAGAGAGCTGAATGTGCTGAGAGAGAGAAAGTTCAGCTTGGTGGAACTTGTTCATCACTTCTTCACTGAAACCAAAGAGGCAGGAATCTGCAGCTTTCAGCGCCTCCAGGTGGTCTTCATCTTTGATGGTCTGGATGAGTGTCGACTTCCTCTGGACTTCCACAACAATGACATCCTGACTGATGTCACAGAGTCCACCTCAGTGGATGTGCTGCTGACAAACCTCATCAGGGGGAAGCTGCTTCCCTCTGCTCGCCTTTGGATAACCACACGACCTGCAGCAGCCAATCAGATCCCTCCTGACTGTGTGGACGTGGTGACAGAGGTCAGAGGGTTCACTGACCCACAGAAGGAGGAGTACTTCAGGAAGAGGTTCAGAGAGGAGGAGCAGGCCAGCAGGATCATCTCCCACATCAAGACATCACGAAGCCTCCACATCATGTGCCACATCCCAGTCTTCTGCTGGATCACTGCTACAGTTCTGGAGGACATGTTGGAAACCAGAGAGGGAGGAGAGCTGCCCAAGACCCTGACTGAGATGTACATCCACTTCCTGGTGGTTCAGACCAAAGTGAAGAAGATCAAGTATGATGGAGGAGCTGAGACAGATCCACAGTGGAGTCCAGAGAGCAGGGAGATGATCCAGTCTCTGGGAAAACTGGCTTTTGATCAGCTGCAGAAAGGAAACCTGATCTTCTATGAGTCAGACCTGACAGAGTGTGGCATCGATATCAGAGCAGCCTCAGTGTACTCAGGAGTGTTCACACAGGTCTTTAAAGAGGAGAGAGGCCTGTACCAGGACAAGGTGTTCTGCTTCATCCATCTGAGTGTTCAGGAGTTTCTGGCTGCTCTTCATGTCCATCTGACCTTCATCAGCTCTGCTGTCAACCTGCTGGAACAACAAAGAACACCTGTGAGATCTAAAGTCTTTAGAGACAAACCTGAACTAAAACTCCTCCACCAGAGTGCTGTGGACAAGTCCTTACAGAGTCCAAATGGACACCTGGACTTGTTCCTCCGCTTCCTCCTGGGTCTTTCACAGGAGACCAATCAGACTCTTCTACGGGGCCTGCTGACACAGACAGGAAGTAGCTCACAGATCAATCAGGAAACAGTCCAGTACATCAAGAAGAAGATCAGTGAGAATGTGTCTGCAGAGAGAAGCATCAATCTGTTCCACTGTCTGAATGAACTGAATGATCGTTCTCTAGTGGAGAAGATCCAACAGGCCCTGAGATCAGGACGTCTCTCCACAGATAAACTGTCTCCTGCTCAGTGGTCAGCTCTGGTCTTCATCTTACTGTCATCAGAAGAAGATCTGGAGGTGTTTGACCTGAAGAAATACTCTGCTTCAGAGGAGGCTCTTCTGAGGCTGCTGCCAGTGGTCAAAGCCTCCAACAAAGTTCTGTAGGTGGATTTATGAACCATTTCAATCATGGTTGATTTTTATATGAACAATAAAACACTGACTTTGTGTTCATTCTTTTTTTTCTCAGACTGAGCAGCTGTAACCTCTCAGAGAGAAGCTGTGAAGCTCTGTCCTCAGTCCTCAGCTCCCAGTCCTCTAGTCTGAGAGAGCTGGATCTGGATAATAACGACCTGCAGGATTCAGGAGTGAAGCAGCTGTCTCGTGGACTGGAGAGTCCAGACTGCAGACTGAAGACTCTCAGGTCAGGATCCAGCTTTTTGATCATCAGTTAAATTCTGCTTCATGTTCATGTTGAAGATCTGTTGGATTTTCCTTCTTTCTTCTTGAGTTCATGACATGTTTTGTACCTCCAGTCTGTCAGGTTGTCTGATCACACAGGAGGGCTGTGCTTCTCTGGCCTCGGCTCTGACCTCCAACCCCTCCTATCTGAGAGAGCTGGACCTGAGCTACAATCATCCAGGAGACTCAGGAGTGAAGCTGCTGTCTGCTTTACTCAACAGTCCAGATTGTAGTCTGAAGACTCTCAGGTACACAGAGACCACAGAGCATGAGTCCTCCTCAATCTGTCAGTTTAGCTCATATATCCACAGCTGTTGATGGATGGACTGAAACTGCAGAGAAGAAATAATCACTGATCCCTGATGTTCATCTTCCTCCATCATTAAGTGTCCATCATGTTAACTTCACTTTTCTTTATACACGTTCTTCATGTCAAAATACATACAGACTGATTTTCAGTCACACTTAGTGCAGATCAAATACAAAATGATGCCCTACTTATTAATGTCCTCAGCTGTAAGAACCACTGAATTATTTCCACAAACAAATGTTCCTGAAACAATCCATATGTGAAGCTTCAGAGGAGACAACAACACAATGGTAGAAGGAGGAGTTCCTTCAGTCAGAGACAGAGAGCAGGGAGACACTACAATATTATCACTGTAAAAACTACACACAGACATGAGTGAATGTATTTATTTGAAGTGTGTCAGAAACTCTTCCATCCATGACACATGTGAACCAGGCTTGTGTTTGCATATAGAGTGAAAGGAACAAACAGTCAGAGACAGTGTGGCTTGTTTGCTGCTTTGGATAAATGCACAATGCTGAGATCAAACCTACACTGTTGCTGCATGAAGAGGATTTTACAGTAAAGCACTGACAGAGAGCAATATTTCACAGAATGGAGGACATGAATAAACACAGAGCAGATCAGGAGAGACTCTTCTGGAGTCGACACAGATGAGTTTCAGTCTGTTTGTGTGTCTCTGACAAACTGAGGAACTCTGCTTCATGTTGCTCAGCAGTTTGGACTCATGTTGGTTAGAAAATCATTCTGACTGTGTTTCTTCCTGCAGGGTGGAGCATGGTGGAGAGCAGAGGTTAAAACCTGGGCTGAGGAAGTGTAAGTTTGACTCGGTCTTTCCTCATGTTATTGTGCATGAGTCAGTGTTCTATCAGTCCATCAGAGCTGTTGTAGCGCAGCCTCGGCGGTTGGATTTCTTTGGTGTTTACTGGAGTTTATTACTCCCCAGCAGGAGTTTTAGGTTCCAGCTTTGTCATTGGTTTTCCTTTTTTCTCTTGTTAGGGAGCTTTAGTGTGTTGTAGTGTCTCTGTGTTTGTTTGGGCACTGCTCAGCTCTGAGTTCATGAACTGCAGCCTAACACTGAAACCAGCCTGTGTAGCTGCCGATCTGAGAGTGGGGACGAGTGGGGAGGTGCAGACATGCTGTGTGTGGGTTTCCCCTCAGCCTGGGACATAACAGAGACAACCAAAGCAGACAAAAGACAAAATCCAATAAGAGACCACAAAGGGTTGAAAAGGTCCAAACACAGGAAGAAACAGCTCCACAGTCCAAAAGCAGGCAGGACTCAGACACAAAGAATCTCATCCAAAGGGTCAGACTGGACTGATGGACTGAAGAGTGAAGACACTGAGACACTGAGCTGTGAGCAGCATTATTAGGGTTAGGGTTAGGGCGAGAAACGCCACTGTTTAAGAAAACGAGTTACCACCAAAATAAGTTTCACACAGGGTCTCTGTTTAAAGTTTGTAATCAATTAGTAACAAAACACGTTATCCGCCATGTTTCCCTGCACCGCTTCTTCCCTTTTTCCCAATCTGCTACAAACACCCTGATTTTCAGCACAATGCAGCATTTCCATTCAACCAATCATGGGGCAGCTTTCCAACTGTCATGGCGGAGGGTTTATATGAAAACTAGAAGTTTCATATAAACCCTTTTTGGAAAGAAAACACTTTTTTCTGGATTTATAGCGTTTTGGAAGCAATCTCTTCATTTGTTAGGCGGGACAGCCGAAACCAGTTAAACAAGCTTTTACTGACAGCTCTGAACAGACCACATTAACTTATCATTCATTTTAGTGCAGCCGCCACAACTTCCATTTCACAAACCATCTTCAGTTATTATATTTCCTTTTATTTTGCTTTGTGCTTTGGTTTCATTCTGTAACACTGGACTTATTTTTATGAAGGTTTGAACTCGGACAGTGTTTGAACAGGAGAGAAAGGAGTATAAAGTGTGTAGTGAGGGCTTCACAGCCTTAAAGCATCTAGAATAACTGTAAAAAATAAAGCCCATCACTTCACGGATTTCACCTTTTGCGGGTTATTTTTGGAACGTAACCCCGCGATTAACGAGGGACCTCTGATGAGAAGGAAGAGACTGGGCTCTCAGCTGCAGTAAAGGGGGCAGGTCTGGCTCCAACACAGGTTTCAATGTGCAAGATGTCTTGCCCTCACATTCTTCTTCCATTTCCACTTGTCCTGAAACTTCGGCCTTCGCTGTCAACCTTCCTTTTCTTACTCACACTTGCCATTTTAGAAATGGGCAATAAAAAAACACAGATCACTGGCAAACAGGGTGGTGAGAGTTTGACCATGTTTGCTGCCATCTTGTGGTGAAATGTTAAATATATCTAAATAATAATCATTTTTAAAGGTGTGATTTCATCCTGTGGACAACAGTACTGGTGGCATATTAGGACATTATTGATTTTATGACAGAGGCTTCGGCCCAGTGAACATATGAACTGGACTTTAGGTCTGTTCTACAGGAAGAACCCTCAATGATAATGCACCAACAATCCCAACCAAAGAAAGGAACATAAGGACAGAAGAACCAAACAGGAAAGAAAATAGAAATAACTATTGTATATATAACCTAGAAAATTCCACAAGACATTTTGAGTGGGCCAATGCACGCTCACCCACACTCTGCTGCCGGTCCGCCCCATTATATACCACCAAACCTCATTCCTGATCACTGGCAGATGTGAAAGATGCCACTGATGACATTTCATGCTTTTACAGTGTTTCTGATTGGTTTTATATAAGGTTTAATAGGCCCCAAGCTTCTCCATTCATTCTGAATGGAGGAATCCTAAATGAAGACTGAATGAAGGTTCTGTGTGAAAGCATGCCCAAACGCCATGCCTTCAAAGTTTGACAGTGATTTGATGCCTGTGGGGAGGGTCGATCGCAGTTTTTCTGGATTTTTTTCAAACACCGTTTATCCGATCGCTACCAAACCTCAGAGGGTAGTAGTCCTGACCGAGCCGGTCGATTTGATGTATAATTTGTAGGGGTGGCTAGCGCTAGTTAGCTGTGTAATGAATTACAGGCTTTTATTTTGAAAATCAGTGTGTGTCTGTGTAAGTGTGTGTGTGTGTGGGGGGGTGGGTTGGGGACACTCCCTAATGCATGTTAAAACATGTTTAAGTGTTTTATTTTGAAAATCTACACGTCAGCCATATCCTGTTATTGTGCAGGGTCTTTTATTTTGAAAATCCATGTTTGTGTGTCTGTGTGTTGGCAGGTGTGTATAGTGTGTGTCTGCATATTTCTGGGTGGCTTGTGTGTAGTTTACCAGGCCTAGTAAGGTGTGTAATGATTTGGAGGCTTTTATTTTGAAAATCAGCGTGTGTGTGTGTGTGTGTGTGTGTGTGTGTTTGTGTGTCTGTGAGTGTGTGTGTGTCTGTGTGTAGTTGTGTATGTTCCTGTATGGAGCTTTTGGATGATGCTCTTTATCCAATGATACAGTTGATGCTGCTGTTACGGTTACCATGGAAACGGCTCCCTCAGTTTTCGGCTTCCTGGTTTTGTGACTTTTGCCTTTTTCTCTCTCTCTCCCCATTCACCGTCTATGTCGTTCGCCCACTGGTTTTTTGCGATTTACGTGAAAACCGTACGTCGGAACGGAAAGAAAAGTCACAGCACAGGTGTCCCGGTACAGCCGGACGTCCTGTAAAAGTTTCAGGTTGCTCACATTAAAGCTGTGGGACTAGTTCTGCTGAAAATGTGTCCAGAAGAAGGAGAATAATACAGAAGCGGAATAAGTATTTACAATAGTAACAGTGGAACAATATCAGGATAGATCAGGAGGTCTGAGTCTGGTCTTTCAGTCCAGATCCTCCTCCAGACTCTGATGAAGGAGCTTTTGGATGATGCTCTTTATCCAATGATACAGTTGATGCTGCTGTTCTTCTCATGTTCTAAATGTGTCGTCTGTCTTTACTCACATTGCTGCAAATATCCAGTTTGTGTTTGAACACAAAGCTGATAGTTGTGTGTTTGTTCATTCAAATATTAGTGACAAAAAGTCTGATGATAAACTTTGTATGAATGAACAACACATCAGTCAGTAAAGACAGAATGAAGCCATCAGATGTGTCAGATGATAAACTGCAGCTGTGTCTTTTTCTCTCCATCAGATTTCTGTCAACTTGAAGTCGACACAAACTCAGTGAACACAAACCTCAAACTGTCTGACAACAACAGGAAGGTGACACGTGTGTGGGAGGAGGAGCAGCCATATCCTGATCATCCAGACAGATTTGACTGCTACTATCAGCTGCTGTGTAGAAATGTTCTGACTGGTCGCTGTTACTGGGAGGTCGAGTGGAGAGGAGGGGTTAATATATCAGTGAGTTACAGAAGAATCAGAAGGAAAGGAGGCAGTGATGACTGCTGGTTTGGAGGAAACAATCAGTCCTGGAGGCTGATCTGCACTGATGGTGGTTACTCTGTCTGGCACAATAACAGAGAAACATCCATCCCCTCCTCCTCTGTCTCTCACAGAGCAGCAGTGTATGTGGACTGTCCTGCTGGCACTCTGTCCTTCTACAGAGTCTCCTCTGACACACTGATCCACCTCCACACCTTCAGCACCACATTCACTCAGCCTCTACATGCTGGGTTTGGGTTCTGGTTGGATCATGGTTCCTCAGTGAGTCTGTGCTGTGTGTAGAAGCAGAGTGTGTGGAAGTGACAGCAGCTTCAACTTTGTGCTTTAAATGTTGATGATGTTTCACTTTCATTTGAATCACTGACTGTGATTTCAGGTCAGAACATGTTTTTGTCTTAGAAGCAGTGAAATGAAGAATGTGAAGCTGAATTTATGATCATGAACTTTGACATGTCCTCACAAATGAAACCCTTACATTAAGAAATGCATGATTCCATGTTGTTATGGCTCTGATATTATAATGTAGTATTATAATAGGAGTTAATGGCTCTAAGTGGAAAACACCATTTAAAACTGCTGCAATACAAACACTAATAACTCCAACTCAATATTTTGGATCAACTTTGACATGACAGATATAAAATAATGCCTGAGCCTCCCAACTTGTAACATGACTTGTCTCTCTCTCTCTCCCCCCCTCTCCCTCCCTCCCTTTCTCTCTCTCCCCCCCTCTCCCTCCCTCCCTTTCTCTCTCTCCCTCTCTCTCCTCCCTCTCTCTCTCTCTCTCTCCCCTCTCTCTCTCCTGTCTCTCCCCTCTCTCTCTCCTGTCTCTCTCTCCCTCTCTCTCTCTCTCCCTCCCTCTCTCTCTCCTGTCTCTCCCCCCCTCTCTCTCTCTCCCCCCCTCTCCCTCCCTCCCTTTCTCTCTCTCCCCCCCTCTCTCCCTCCCTCCCTTCTCTCTCCCCTCTCTCCTCTCTCTCTCCCTCATCTCTCATCTCGCCTCCCCATCTCTCTCTCCTGCTCTCCCTCTCTCCCCATCCTGTCTCTCTCTCCCTATCTCTCTCTCATCTCCCTCCCCTCGCCGCTCCTGTCTCTCTCTCTTCCTCTCCCTCCTCATCCCTCTCCCTCTCTCTCCGTCTTCCCTCTCTCTCCTCTCCGCCCTCCCAGGACTCAGCCTCTCCTCTCTCTCTCCCCGCTCTCCTCTCTCCCCCCTCCACCCTCCCTCTCTCTCTCATCCTCTCTCTCCTGTCTCTCCTCCCTCCCCTCTCCCTCTCTCTCTCTCTCTCCTCTCTCTCTCTCTCTCCCTCTCTCTCTCTCCCCCTCTCTCTCTCCTGTCTCTCCCTCCCTCTCTCTCCCTCTCCTCTCTCTCTCCCTCTCTCTCTCTCCCTCCCTCTCTCCTCTCCCTCTCTCTCTGTCTCCTCTCTGTCTCTCTCTCCTCTCTCCCTCCCTCTCTCTCCCTCTCCTCTCTCCCTCCCTCTCTCTCCTCTCTCTCCCTCCCTCCCTCTCTCTCCCTCTCTCTCTCTCTCTCTCCCTCTCTCTCTCTCTCTCCCTCCCTCTCTCTCCTCTCTCTCCTCTCTCTCCTCTCTCTCCTCTCTCTCTGTTTCTCTCTGCTCCTCCTACAACAAAATGCCAACAGGCAGAATGACCGTTTGATATAATAACCATAATATTGCTCCTCACGTGAACTATACTTTATACTATACTACAGTAAACAACAAGAAACAACATCCAATCAAAGCGTTTAGTTTACAGCGCCTCGTATCAACAGGACGTCATGTTTGTAAATACAAAACTCATTTTTTTAAATGCTACTAGCATTTTAAAACTCTCCAACTACTGCTCTTTACTTACATTTAAATGTGAATTCGGCACTCCTGCCGCTGCCGCAACACACACAAGAACTACATCTGTCAATTAGTAAAAAGGCTGTCCCTCATATTAATGCTACCAAGGTGATGACAGTGTGCTTTAACACAGCACTCATCATCTATGGCCTCTCCTTATTACACTTTCAGTCACAACACACTGCACTAACCACAGTAACCAAACATGGCAGACCACAGTCATTTAGTCACAGCTGCACTGATGCTTTTACACTGTCCCACACAACTTCATTCATTGGGAGCATTATAGCACCAAAGCAGCACATTAATATGAAACCACACATGATTAGGACTCACTGACCCTGTTAGCCTTTCACATGCAGCAAAACACACTAACTACTTTAATCATTTAAATTAAGTTGAATTAATTTAATTTAATATTAGCAATATGCAGAGAGAAGACAGCATGAAACTGCCACATCATTACAGAGCTTCAGCAATATTAAGCAATGCTTATATTCTCAGTTCACTGTTAAAATGAATGAGCCCTGCTCCATTTAGCACCTGATTAACATAAGCCACAGTACATTTCCATTAGTAGGCTAGCAGCCGCAGGCTAGCAGCCACCCGCTAGCAGCCACGCCTGTCTGTACAAACCAGCACGACACAGACCGTTTGTAAAACACACCATAACCTCCAAAAAGCAGCCAGCACCATGAGAAGAGCTTTAAGAGACATTTCTTCCAGAACATTCCATCAACAGAGCTCAGCACATTTGAAACAGCAGCACATGTTCAACAGGCCAACCATTAGACTCACAGCAGAGCAGGTTATTGGACAAATACACACAGCACATCCACATTATCTCCACACTGCACAATAACACCAATGTATGACACGTTTTTAAACATGTAGCAACATTATCAACATGAACATGTTAAGCTAGGAAGCTAACAACAAGCAGGAGGAGCAAACCGCGTCTTACCTCTCATAAGCTGATGAAGGAGGGTCTGACCGTCGTTCGCGCCACACGGTTTTTATATCAGGTCCAAGGGTCCAATCAGATGTCCCCTTCAGTGACCGTGCACCTGGCTGTCATAGGACGGACTGTCTGTCAGTCAGTCAAATGTCAGCCATGTTGGTCAGTTTGTAACTGGTATCTTTATTGGTTAAGAAAAGGCCGGTCATTATTCAAAATAATAAGTGTACTCAGTAACAAATTGTGATGTTAAAAATAGCGAAGTACATTATTTTGTTACATTTGTACTTAAGTACAAGTAAAAGTACTGGCTTAAAAATAAAGTACAAGTACCCAGAAAAACTACTTAATTACAATAGTTACTGCCACCCCTGAATATGTGCAGTCCAGTGCAGTGAGGCATGCTCTGATCTGTACAATGGAGAAACCAAACAACTACTCCAAAAACTGGCCTTCAATGTTTGTCAAAGTTTGTCAAGATGCTTATGTTTAAGGCAAAAGCTGTGACCTTGTTCAAGTTTTGCAGCATATTTTCGCTCGAAGCCGTGAAAACATGTTTATCAGACAGACGAGGTGGCCGAGTGGTTAAGGCGATGGACTGCTAATCCATTGTGCTCTGCACGCGTGGGTTCGAATCCCATCCTCGTCGTTTCATATTTTAAGGTCAACGTCCTGACACAGGATCATCAGTTGATGGTGTCATAAACATTCCAACTTAAGACAGTTTGGACAGTAGTACTGGTGTCCTATCTACACAGATTAGTCTATGGAGAAGTCCACAGTCTGTGCATTGGTCCAGCTGTAGGCATTAATGGAAAACCCACATTCAGTAGGTCAGGAAATGAGAATATGTGAAAAGGTTCAATAATAATAATAATAATAATAATAATAATAATAATAATATAAGACACCTGGAGCCACTCTAACCAGATAATGAACAAAACACCTGCAAAGGCCTTTAAATGGTCTCAGTCTAGTTCTGTAGGCTGCACAACCACAGGAAGACTGCTGACTTGACAGTTGCCCAAAAGATGACCATTGACACCTTGCACAAGGAGGGCAAGACACAAAGAGGCTGGCTGTTCACAGAGCTCTGTCCAAGCACATTAACAGAGAGGGAAGGGGTGTACAAGCAAGAGGGAGTACAAAGTGTTCTGCCCAAACAGGGACTTGAACCCTGGACCCTCAGATTAAAAGTCTGATGCTTCCAATAGTTCACTAGTACACTTCATGTAGTGCAGTGAGTCCTGATTGACTTGCAATTGATCCTTTGTACAAGGGGGATTAGCTAAAATGGTAGAGTGCTCGCTTAGCATGTGAGAGGTAGCGGGATCGATGCCCGCATCCTCCAGCCTGCATTTTAACAGGGAAGGTGTAGCTGGATGGATGAGGATGGATGGATAATGTAGTGGACTCACACCCAGCAGATCAAGTCCCAGAGGTTACAGCATCATTTATTAGCTTCCCCTCAGGGAAGCTGCTGTTTACAAGCTGTTTACAGAGAGAAGCAAGAAAACAACAGTCAGCATCATCTTCCATAAAAACACATGACAATAACATGTGAGACAGAGAGTTTATGATCAGTGCTCCCCCTGCTGGTTAGGACATATGATGAAATTTTAAATGTACCAGTCAAAAGTCACTCAGTGGTTTGTCTTTGTTTTTATGACTTTCTACATTGTAGATTCATCCTGAAGACATCAGAGCTATGAAGGAACACATGTGGAATGATGTAGTGAACAAACAAACAAGTGTTAAACCAAGCAGAATATGTTTGATGTTTGACATTCTTCCAAGCAGCCAGCTTTTGCTTTGATGACAGCTTTGCACACTCTTTGCATTCTCTCAATCTGAACTGAACCACCAATGCTGTGCAATGCTGACATCTAGTGGTGGAATCCCAGGCTGCAGCTTCCTCATTCCAAAATCAATCCCTCCTCCACATACAGTCAGAAGTTCTAAATGTGAGTCATTAAATGAGAGGTTCCAGCAGAAACGTCCAAACATCTGAAGAGAAGCTGAGAAGCCTGAGATACAGGGGCTGCAAGCTGTGCTTCAACTGTTCCTGTTTAGACAATGTCTTTTAAAATTTTCTGATCAAATCACATTAGTTTGTATATTTATATTACACACAGAGCTGTTGTTTCAGTCACATTCATTTGTTATGTGTACAGTGGGTGCAGGAAGTATTCAGACCCCCTTAAATGTTTCACTTTGTTATATTGCAGCCATTTGCTAAAATCATTGAAGTTCATTTTTCCTCATTCATGTCCACACAGCTCCCCATACTGACAGAAACACACAGAGTTGTTGACATGTTTGCAGATGTATTAAAAAGACAAAGTGAAATATGACATGGTCCTAAGTATCAGAGCCTTTGCTGTGACTCTCATATATTGAACTCAGGTGCGTCCATTTCTTCTGATCGTCCTTCAGATGGTTCTACACCTTCATCTGAGTCCAGCTGTCTTTGATGATACTGATTGGACTTGATGAGGAAAGACACACACCTGTCTGTATAAGACCTTACAGCTCACAGTGCAGGTCACATACTGGGTGATGACGTCCTCCTGCAGGTGTTACTGTGGAACAACTGCTCTGGATTGGGATGAGTCTGAATAGAACTTTGTTAGCTTTGTAAAGCTGTGTGGTAGTTAGAGAGGAACTGAAAAGAGTCAACAACAAGGAGTTGGTCTCCAACAGAATACAGTTACACATCAGGGCTCGTCCGGGATTTGAACCCGGGACCTCTCGCACCCTAAGCGAGAATCATACCCCTAGACCAACGAGCCATGTGTGACCTCTTATTTTTCATGATTCAGTCGGTGGAAGAACAACACAAAGCACATGTTCTTCTTAGTTTGACATTGGTAAAGATATGAACAAAGATTTCTTCTAACTGTGTCAACAAAGATTGAACACTTTGCATATCACTGTCCTCCATGAGGAGACTGTCCTCCATGAGGAGACTGTCCTCCATGAGGAGACTGTCCTCCATGTCTAGATATGTCTTTTTGTGGCTGTGGCATTAGCTCAACATTGAATCATAAAGTGTATTTGTTGCATAACAGGAAGTGGTCTTGTATTAGGGTGTGACCCTCCTGAGAAGCAGAACCTCTCCTTTATAGGGGCTGTCTTGATAACTGCCTCTCATTTCCACCTGTTGTCTGTTCCATTTGCACAACAGCAGCTGAAACTGATTCACAATCAGTGTTGATCCGAACTGGACAGGCTGCTGCTGCTATTTTCTGAAAATGAAACTTTAATGTGATGTTAATGATTAATGATTGTTTAATGTAGTGTAGTGGTTATCATATATCAACAGATATTACATTGATGTTTCATTATATTAGCTCAACATTGGACATAAATGAAAACTGTGTTTGGATAACTACTACTAACTGAGCTACTACTGACTGAGCTATCCGGGCTCCACATGTTGTTATAGAGAATAATTCTGTGCAAACAGGTTAACTGAAACAGAGAGCATTGATTAAGACTTCCTGTGTGTGCAGACAGTGGAGGTGGTTTCAGGTGTTATAAATTGGCATCCCCATGGTTCAGATGAAGAAGTGGTTCCAGTTCCTCACATTACAGTTACTGTTGCTGTGGCCTTGATGGTATCAGTCTCTATCAGTATCTGCTAGTCCACAGAGGACAGTGGTCCTATACACATAAAGAATACATACTTAATGAATTTATGTGTTTTTATAGAGGACTTATTATATACATATTGTCCGAACCTGAGGGGGGGGGGGTCCTGTTCATATCACCTGACGGGACCGATTCTGGTGTAAGCACAAGTGAAATTGTTATTTGTTGCATAAGTCATACATTACAGGACAATGTGGACCTCATGTCAGTGTTGTATGGAATGCCAGTTCAGCATTTGTTACATTTCTTAATATTAAATATTTTTTCTTGCACTAGTAAGGCAAAACATTGCACTAGTTAACTAGTGAATGCATTTAGACCTGGTTAGCTAATTAGTTCTTACATGTTCATGTTCTTATCTGTCCTTCAAGGAGTGCAGATGTGTTTCTGACTGCTCCCGCTCTGCTCTGCTCAGCTCTGTTCTCTCTTGTCCTGTCCTGTGATTTTTGTGACTTTTTATTCCCTGAACACCCTGCTTTGCTATCCTTGGGATGATTTTTTTGACATGGAGCTAATAAATTGGTCGCTCAGTGCATTGGAAAACATTTTTCTCACAAAGAAAGACATCACCGGGAGAACCCCTCTGCCCTGAAGGGACATTTGCTGGTGGATATGTCCGTGATTCCTGGGAAACCTTGCGTCTGGTATGTCTCCAGCCACTGACCCTAGAAGATGTGGAGGATCTATTCATCTATTGGATATTGGTAGTAGGCATACTTCTGAATTGCGTGGGAGCTGTCCTGCTGTACCGAAAAGTTGGAAAAGCCGCTGCTGGCAAATTGGCACTACCACTAAGCGTGGACACAAAACAAGACCCTGGGCTCATGGGACCTCGGATCTCAGAATTACATCAGAAGATGGACCGGATGGAAGGGCTGATCTGCAACATCTCAGCCCGCTCCGGAGAGGGCTGGAAGCAGGTGGACAACATCGGAAGACAGTCCGACCATTTGAAGATCTCAATGGAAGGAATATCTGTCAAGCTGGAAGAGATGTCGAAGGATCTCTATGCACCTGCAAGGGACGAATGCTCACTGAGGCCGGACTGACCTATCGATTACTGATCTGGGCAAATTAATTACAGATCGAAAATTGTTGTTATGATTTTGGTTGATTTTCTGTCTTCTTTTACTGTGTCTTATATTTCAAGCTGCTCACTTAGAGACAAATAAAATTTTTTGAATCTGAATCTGAATCTGAACAATATGTGAGAGCCCAGAACTGTGGGTCTTCAGAAACAACACTGACGGCTGTGTGCTGCAGAAGTTCTCTAACAACACTGCGATTGTTGGTTTCATCACTGACAACGACGACACAGAGTACAGAGGACTGACGCAGAACTTTGTGGACTGGTATCAGCGAAACCACCTCCTGATCAATGCAGGACTTCCTGTGCGTTTTAGAGGATACCTCCAAGAGACTTTTTTTCTCGTCTAGAGGTGATACGTATGTGTACCAATTTTCATGTCTGTAGGTCAAACGGGGACTCAGATCTCATTCCAGGGGGCGCTGCTGAGCCAGATGATTTGGGGGTTTTAAAAGGTGCACAGGGGCTGATGTCATGATAGAGTAAGAGGCAGGTAGGATGAACAAATCAAGAAACACAGCAGCTTTCTCTATGGTGGCGAAGGGTCAACTTCATGACGGTGCCCCGCCCACACGGTGTAACATGCATTTATGCTTGCATTTCAGAATCAGAATCAGAAATACTTTATTGATCCCAGGGGGAAATTGCTTTCATTCCAGGTGCTCCATGTATACTCAAAAAACAGGTTACAAATATAAAAAAAGGTAAAGTAGTAAGTGTAAAATAAAAATAAAACCTAATAAATTCTAAACATTAATATGTTACGGCCCCCGGGCCGTTTGTATGATTTGTGGATTGTATGTGTGAACCTAATGAATGGACACTGAACAGGCTGAGCTGGAGCTGCATGGATTGGGGGACTGAAGACCTGACGCTGCGTGATTGGGTTGCTCCTCAACCAATCACCAGGCTGCACTTCAGGAAGCCCATTGAAAAGGCGACGGAAACGACACACCGACGGGAAAAGACTTGGAGCCCTGTTTGGCATGAGTTCTCTCCCCCTCTCTCTCTCTGGCATAGCTTATTCGATTGCTTGCTTGTTGTGTGGAACAGTAAGAACTGGTTAATTGAGTTCGCCTCATTTGTACGTTCATTTGCAACTTGTTTTGTGGAAACCGCTTCTGTGTGAATCCTTTTGGTACGCGGTCCCTTTTTGTTGAAAGTCTTAGTATGTAATTCCAACCTCGTGGTTGTGATTTTTCGTTCTGGTACTATTTGTGTTAGTTTATCCGTATAAAAAAGTGTTGCATTGTATTTATTTTACCTTCCACCGGCCGATTATTTAGTGGCCTGTTTTATTCCACCTGTTACCGTAATCAGGTGTGTTCTTTTGTTTGTTCTTTTGTTTGATTTACCTTATACGGCTTTGACAGGGTTCCTGTCCACTTTTCGTTTCCTTTTGTATTGTAAATTATTGTAATGTGTTAAATTCTTGGTTATTATAATCACTTGCTGAATAATCAGTAAACAACTTTAAACCAATCTCTTTGTCCTGATTGGTCAATGTTCTCAACCCTCTCTCCCCTAGCGGAGGGTTGTAACAAATGGGGGCTCGTCCTTTTTGGATCATATGAATTACCTGGTTGTTTTCTGATTAAACAGTGGTGTGATTATTAGTTGAGTGAGTGCAGTTGCTTCCGCTTGTGTGTGCAAACTAGAATGGCGTCAGAGGAAATTGCTCATTTCCTTAGCGCTCCTTCTGTAGAGCAATTGGAAACATTTAAGAAGGAGAACTTGATCAAAATTGCTGCAGTTCTTAATATCACGCACCCTAAACAAATAATAAAGCGTGATATAAAAGGTTTGATTATAAACAAATTGGTGGAATTGAGACTCCTTCTGCCGGCGCAGGGTGAGCCTGTGGCCGAGACCGTCATGTCTGCACAGCAGAGTGACGAGGCTGGTAGCTGTGAGCAGGTGGCAGACGCTACTGCTACCCCGAATGCTGCCCCGGTGAGCGGTAAGGTGGAGGTGAGTTATACTCCCTTCACGATTCCTCGTTTTGACCCTCACTCCCCAGAAAGCAGTGTGAGTTCCCGTGTGCAAGCCCGGCTAAAAATGCGCCTGGCTAGGCTGCAGCTGGAGGCTCAACAGAAAACAGAGGAACGGCACTTTGAACTGGAGTTGAGGAGGATGCAAGTCGAGGCTGACAAAGCTGTGCGGCTGCGCCAAGTCGAGGTGGAAGCTCAGAACCGGGCGGTGTTGCCCGCGCCAGCCATTGATTCGGGTATGTCTCTTCCCATTCACCCTCCTACTGCATTTGATATAACCAAGTATATTGCTTTAGTGCCTGCCTTCAGAGAAGCTGAGGTAGATTGCTACTTTTCTACCTTTGAACGAATTGCTGTTGGATTACAGTGGCCGGAAGAATTTTGGACGCTCCTGCTGCAATGCAAATTAAATGGCAAAGCACAGGAAGTTGTGACTGCACTCTCTCTGAACGACAGTATGAATTACAAGGTTGTCAAAGCTGCTGTGCTAAAAGCTTATGAACTAGTGCCAGAGGCATACAGACAAAAATTCCGAAATCACAGACATGTTCTTACACAATCGTATTTAGAATTTGCCAGAGAGAAGAGTTCACTTTTCGATAGGTGGTGTGCCTCAGCAGATGTACATGATTTTGCCTCTGTGAGAGAGTTAATACTGCTTGAGGAGTTTAAGCGTTGTTTGCCTGAACGTATTGTTGTGTATATTAACGAACAGAAAGCAAATACACTCGCTGCCGCTGCTATGTTAGCAGAAGAGTTTAAACTTACTCACAAGTATTCCGCTGCTGAGTCTGATAGGCCCCGCACTGCCGGTGCCTCGTTTAGCTACAAAAAGCCACATTCTGATAAAGAAGTAAGAGAATGTTTCTATTGTCACCAAGTAGGGCATGTGATTGCAAACTGTTTAACGCTCAAACGAAAAGAGCGCACAACTCAGTCGCAGCATGTGAAAGCGGTTTCACTCATAACTAGAGCTCCGATTGCTGAGGAACCAAATTCTGATGGACGGCCTGATGCTTGTTTCAAGCCATTTTTGATGGATGGTTTTGTGTCACTTACTGGATCCCCGGAGGATCAGCATCCGGTACGCATACTCCGCGACACGGGAGGTTCTCAATCTTTGATTATCGCAGGTTGTCTAGCTTTCTCTAAATTGTCGGCCGCTGGCTACAGCGCCGTCATTCAGGGGGTTGAAATGAAATACGTGCCCCGAGCAGTGCATTTCGTGCATCTAAAGTCGGATTTAATTTCAGGAAAATTCCCTGTTGCAGTTTGTCCTGCACTCCCCGTGAAGGGAGTAACGATGCTCCTGTGTAATGACATTGCGGGAGGGAAGGTAATGCCTAGTCTAGAAATTCTAGATTCTCCTGTGGTTACTGAAGATAAATCGAATGAAACTCCAGATGACACGTTTCCAGTATGTGCAATTACTCGAGCTCAAGCTCGTAGAAGTGATAATGAAATCATATTGGGGGATGATTTGTTTGCTACCCTTGTCACTAATGATGTCTCTGAGCAGGTGGGAGAGACTCCGGAGGAGGTGGGACAGACCGACACACGTGCAGTCTCCGCCCCAAAGCACACTTCTCCTCCTGGTTCTTTTCCCCCTGTAAATCGTACTAAATTGTGGGAAGCTCAAAAGGCGGATTCAACACTACGTGAGTGTTTCTCCAAGGTGGTGAGTGACGACAATGTAAACAGTGACACTCCGACATTCTACATTGAAAACGAAATTCTGATGCGTAGATGGTGCAACTCGGTGGAAGCAGATTGGAATGCTGTCCACCAAATTGTCGTTCCAACCACGTACAGAGCACAAATTCTGTCCCTGGCTCATGAAAGCCCGTGGTCCGGACATTTGGGAATAAATAAAACGTATCAGCTAATTCTACGCCACTTCTTTTGGCCAGGCTTAAAGGGGGATGTCACCCGATATTGTCGCCGCTGCCACACTTGCCAAATTAGGGGAAAACCAAATCAGAAAATTCCTGTCGCTCCTCTCCATCCAATTCCTGCACTGGGGGAGCCGTTCGAAAAAGTAATTATTGATTGTGTAGGCCCTTTACCACGCACACGCAGTGGAAACCAGTATCTACTTACTGTTATGTGCGCTGCCACCAGATTTCCCGAGGCTTTTCCTTTACGGAAAATCACCTCTAGCTCTGTTGCGAAAGCGTTAACGAAATTCTTTACTACATTTGGGCTACCGAAAACAATACAATCGGATCAAGGCGCCAACTTCACTTCCAAACTATTCAAGCAGGTACTTAACATGTTACACGTTCAACACATAACTTCTAGCCCGTATCACCCAGAGTCACAGGGTGCGTTAGAGCGCTGGCATCAGACGTTAAAGGCCATGCTGAGGAAATTCTGTTTTGAATCAGAGAAAAACTGGGATGAGGGAGTTCCCTTTGCTGTGTTCGCCGCACGGGAGGCGGTTCAGGAGTCACTAGGGTTTAGTCCAGCTGAGTTGATTTTTGGACACAACCTTCGCAGTCCACTTAAGGTATTACAGGAAAAGTTCCTGTCTGTGTCTGTTTCTCCCACGAATGCCGCAGACTATGTAAAACGACTCCGTGCTCATTTGTGCCGTGCACGCACACTGGCACACCAGTCACTTTCCTCTTCTCAAGAAAAGATGAAAATGAGATTTGATCGTTCGGCTGTATCACGAAACTTTAAAATTGGAGATAAAGTCTTAGCCCTGTTACCTTTTCCAGGCTCTGCGCTGTCTGCACGTTTTAGCGGGCCACATGAGGTGCTGGAACGCCTCTCTGAAACAACCTATGTTATTGGCACACCCGATCGCCGCAAGAAAACTCGAGTCTGTCACATCAACATGTTAAAGGAGTATCAGTGTAGTGAAACAGAGAGGAACCAAAACGATTCTCCCGTATCACCTGTATGCAGTGCCATCTTAGCACCCATAGAAGAATGTACTAAAGATTGTCCTTCAGTGCATATCGCTCCAACTACGGCTCGTCTTAAAAATTCCGCTGTCATAGCAACGCTACCGGACCACCTTAAATATCTCCCTGACGTTCAACGTGATGACGTAATAGGACTCATTCATAAATTTCCTGCTATAGTCAGTGATGTTCTCTCGTGTACCACGGTCATTGAACATGACATAGATGTCAGCAATGCAAAGCCTATAAAGCAGCATCCGTACCGTGCGAATCCAGTAAAACGACAAATGATGAAATCAGAAACCAATTATTTATTGGAAAATGGATTGGCTGTTCCCAGCTACAGTCCTTGGAGTTCTCCTTGTCTCCTGGAAATTAAACCGGACGGAACTCCCCGATTCATCACCGATTATCGAAAAGTAAATGCTGTAACAGTAGCTGACGCTTACCCATTACCTCGTATAGAGGATTGTGTAGATACTATTGGCACTTCGGCATTTGTGACAAAACTAGATTTGTTAAAAGGGTATTGGCAGGTGCCTCTCACCAAGCGTGCCTCTGAGATCTCGGCGTTCGTGACGCCTGACAATTTCCTACAGTATACAGTCATGGCATTTGGAATGTGCAATGCCCCAGCCACCTTCCAACGGCTCATTAACACCGTTCTGTGTGATCTTCCCAACTGTACTGCGTATTTAGATGATCTTGTTGTACACAGCTCCACTTGGGAAGAGCATATGCGTTTGTTAGAACAGGTGTTTACTCGATTGGCTAGGGGAAAGAAAATGTCTTAGCCGATGCGCTGTCCCGTGTGTAAAATTGTTTACACCGGAATGGGCTTCCCTCTTAAGGGGGGGGGGTGTTACGGCCCCCGGGCCGTTTGTATGATTTGTGGATTGTATGTGTGAACCTAATGAATGGACACTGAACAGGCTGAGCTGGAGCTGCATGGATTGGGGGACTGAAGACCTGACGCTGCGTGATT
Source organism: Parambassis ranga (assembly GCF_900634625.1). Classification (NCBI taxonomy): domain Eukaryota; kingdom Metazoa; phylum Chordata; class Actinopteri; family Ambassidae; genus Parambassis; species Parambassis ranga. Next base: position 4,126,485 of record NW_021144767.1, read on the forward strand.
GGGTTGCTCCTCAACCAATCACCAGGCTGCACTTCAGGAAGCCCATTGAAAAGGCGACGGAAACGACACACCGACGGGAAAAGACTTGGAGCCCTGTTTGGCATGAGTTCTCTCCCCCTCTCTCTCTCTGGCATAGCTTATTCGATTGCTTGCTTGTTGTGTGGAACAGTAAGAACTGGTTAATTGAGTTCGCCTCATTTGTACGTTCATTTGCAACTTGTTTTGTGGAAACCGCTTCTGTGTGAATCCTTTTGGTACGCGGTCCCTTTTTGTTGAAAGTCTTAGTATGTAATTCCAACCTCGTGGTTGTGATTTTTCGTTCTGGTACTATTTGTGTTAGTTTATCCGTATAAAAAAGTGTTGCATTGTATTTATTTTACCTTCCACCGGCCGATTATTTAGTGGCCTGTTTTATTCCACCTGTTACCGTAATCAGGTGTGTTCTTTTGTTTGTTCTTTTGTTTGATTTACCTTATACGGCTTTGACAGGGTTCCTGTCCACTTTTCGTTTCCTTTTGTATTGTAAATTATTGTAATGTGTTAAATTCTTGGTTATTATAATCACTTGCTGAATAATCAGTAAACAACTTTAAACCAATCTCTTTGTCCTGATTGGTCAATGTTCTCAACCCTCTCTCCCCTAGCGGAGGGTTGTAACATAATAAACATTCAGTTTAAATCCAGGCTCTCGCACGTTTCGTGCTCAGGCCCTAATAAAGTAAAATAAAATCTTAATCACAGCTTCCTTAATACGAGCTGAACTTCATAGCTATAGCTTCATAGCTGTAGTTTCAGCAGCCAGTTTAATACCGTTCATGTCTATATTTGATATAACAGACACGATGACCATCCTTTAATGCTTTTGTTGCTTTATTACTTGAACTTTTGTCGCTGAGCTCCGATGCTTTTTGATGAAGCATTTTAGCAACAGACTGTTGCACTGTGTCAGTCTTTATTGTGATGACAGCTCCTATTTCTTCACACTTTAGATGTTCCTAAAAGTAGAGTGTGCATCACACACTGTACAGTATTTATCAAGTATTATTGTTCCTCCAGTGCACCATTTCTTCTGTATAATTATTATTAGCAGTTATTACTGAAGATCGATGCCCCTACAAATATTCAAACTTACTGTAAATTCAGTTGTAGGCTGATTCATCACTGTCATTTCTCCAGTGTTGTTGATGGATAACCAACTTTAGATATTTTTAATGAACAATAAATGCCCTGAAGCTCTGAAGTGTATTGTTTTTACACTGCACACCTGGTTTGGATCTTACAATGGTAACCTAAACATCACAGGAACTATACAAGAACAACCTCATGGAGGCTTCAGTGGTGTTTGTAATAAAACACTATCCTTCTTTTTTCACAAACAGTACAATACAGCACATGTGACGCCACAATGAGCAAAGCAGAGACCGCAGACCACGCAACACGGCGTTACTATGCTGGAAAAAACGTGTCTGCCTGTGAGCTTCGGTTATGTACTGTAGCATCCTAACTTCCATCCTTACAAACCACCTGTCCTCTGTTTAAAATGTGGACATTATTGTCCTCAAAAGACTGACTGTCCTTTCTCTTTGAGGTGAAGATGGACTGCTGAGTGTTGTCCTGTGGATGTGTCTCTTCTGTCCTGTGCTCTTTACCTGTGGGGTGGCTGTGGGTTTTTATTCACTAATAACATATCAGTTCTAGAATGATGTGTGTGTGTTTGATGTGATTTGATGTGTGTGTTTATCTGGTTTTAGGGGTCAGTGTGTGTTCATCCATATGCGGCCACCTGTGTGTGTTGATGTAAATGTGTGTGTCCTGTCAGCCATGATCATGCTGAGACAGAATAATGCTGGAAAAAGCTCCCAGCTGTTAGACCTGAAGGTAAAGCTGCATGCTGTTGTGGTTTCTCTGAGTGTAGGATCACAAGACTTCTGCTGTTTTATGTTGTGTGTGTTGATCACGATCAGTGATCAATTCAGAAGTTAAAAGAAAAAGGCGTGGTGGCCAATTGGTAAGGTGTTGGTCTCGTAAACCAAAGATCATGGGTTCAATTCCCATCCATGCCTTCAAAGATCTGTAGGAGGTTCCTTTTAAAGAAAGACAAAACCCATTGAGAGTAAAAACTATAGACAGAGCTTCCGTGATGTCACCCATTTGTTTCTGAAGAGCCGTTCTGAGGCTCGTGGGAGCCGCCATGTTGGAAGCATCACGTCCGCCAAAAACTCCAAATACGTACAAAGAGGGGGAGCACGAGTGGAGTTTTGGGGCGGGCGATCGTGAAAGCAGGAAACTCGCGCTGTTATACGTCAGCCTTCTGCTGCTCAAGTGGCAACGCCTATAATTATGCATAATTTTAAGTCCGAATATAATTAAAACGAGTAAGTTATATAAAAAAAATCACCCCCATACAATTGACACTAGAAGAGAACCTATCATCTGAGACCAGAATGTTTTTTTGTACCAGGCTGTAAACATGTTCATTCCTGCTGTGAAGTCAGACATTTTAACATGGGAGTCTATGGGAAATGACTCGCTTTTGGAGCCAGCCCCCAGTGGTTGCGGCATGAATTACAAGTTTTGACACTTCCGCATGGGCTTCAAGTTTGAACCCCGAAGGTTGCCGTCTGACAACACCACACAAAACAAAGATGTGTTAAACTGTGTGATCGTTGGCTGGAAGCACTGCTTCATGAACCTGTGTTTACTGTTCATTAAGCTTAGAGACGTTTCAGGAGTATGTTTGAGGAGTAAACTGATTCAAGTCCTCACAACAAGTGTATTTCACTGCACAAACACACACTCAGCTGATGTGTCCCAGGAAATGTCTTTTTGTCTGACGTATTAGAAGATTCTAGATTCTAGATTCAACAACTAGACAATTAACCCCTGCTGAGACCCCCACAGGGTTTCTGTGGCTGTATCTCCCTCATTCTTCATCCTATGTGGATGAAACCTTACAGTCATGCTGAACGTTTGACTCTGCACAGCTGATATGCTGAAATGCTACAGACACTGCGCCACCTACTGGCCAGAGGACCTGTCTTTTGTTTAGGGGCCTTAAACAATTTCCCTCTGGGATTACTAAAGTACCTAAAATAAAAAAAAATGTAAAAAAATTTCCCAGAATGCGTAATTTAATCCAAGTCTTCAAAATGGTGGAACAAACATTTCACACATTTCATTTCAGATCCTTTATTGTTCTGGAAAGAAAACCAAAACAAAGTCCTGACGTCCCATTGCAAATATCATGGCAGCTGTTCATCCCTCTCCTGACGGTTCTCTTCCACCTCCAGCTTGTCCACACTTTCCGAGCTTTCCGAGCACATGTGACACGCGTGGTAGATAGGTCGCTAATTCCAGACAGCTATAGCGCACAGTAGTCTTTTATTCAATTACATTTCAGTTTCAGCTGCTGACACATGAAGATCAGAGGCCACACATGGCTCGTTGGTCTAGGGGTATGATTCTCGCTTAGGGTGCGAGAGGTCCCGGGTTCAAATCCCGGACGAGCCCTGATGTTTAACTGTATTCCTTGTAGTTGACTCTTTTCAGTTCCTCTCTAACTACCACACAGCTTTACAAAGCTAACAAAGTTCTATTCAGACTCATCCCAATCCAGAGCAGTTGTTCCACAGTAACACCTGCAGGAGGACGTCATCACCCAGTATGTGACCTGCACTGTGAGCTGTAAGGTCTTATACAGACAGGTGTGTGTCTTTCCTCATCAAGTCCAATCAGTATCATCAAAGACAGCTGGACTCAGATGAAGGTGTAGAACCATCTGAAGGACGATCAGAAGAAATGGACGCACCTGAGTTCAATATATGAGAGTCACAGCAAAGGCTCTGATACTTAGGACCATGTCATATTTCACCTTGGCTTTTTACTACATCTGCAAACATGTCAACAACTCTGTGTGTTTCTGTCAGTATGGGGAGCTGTGTGGACATTAATGAGGAAAAATGAACTTCAATGCTTTTAGCAAATGGCTGCAATATAACAAAGTGAAACATTTAAGGGGGTCTGAATACTTCCTGCACCCACTGTACACATAACAAATGAATGTGACTGAAACAACAGCTCTGTGTGTAATATAAATATACAAACTAATGTGATTTGATCAGAACATTTTAAAAGACAGTGATGATCTGTTCTTATTGTCTAAACAGGAACAGTTGAAGCACAGCTTGCAGCCCCTGTATCTCAGGCTTCTCAGCTTCTCTTCAGATGTTTGGAAGTTTCTGCTGGAACCTCTCATTTAATGACTCACATTTAGAACTTCTGACTTTATGTGGAGGAGGGATTGATGAATTGATTGATTGAATGAGGAGGCTGCAGCCTGCGATTCCACCACTAGATGTCAGCATTGCACAGCATTGGTGGTTCAGTTCAGATTGAGAGAATGCAAAGAGTGTGCAAAGCTGTCATCAAAGCAAAAGCTGGCTGCTTGGAAGAATGTCAAACATCAAACATATTCTGCTTGGTTTAACACTGTTTGTTCACTGCGTCATTCCACATGTGTTCCTTCATAGCTCTGATGTCTTCCGGATGAATCTACAATGTAGAAAGTCATAAAAACAAAGACAAACCACTGAGTGACTTTTGACTGGTACATTTAAAATGTCATCATATGTCCAAACCAGCAGGGGGAGCACTGATCATAAACTCTCTGTCTCACATGTTATTGTCATGTGTTTTTTTGGAAGATGATGCTGACTGTTGTTTTCTTGCTTCTTTCTGTAAACAGCTTGTAAACAGCAGCTTCCCTGAGGGGAAACTCAGCTAATAAATGATGCTGTAACCTCTGGGACTTGATCTGCTGGGTGGGAGTCCACTACATCAGTGGTCCCCAACCACCGGGCCAGGGCCCGGTACCGGTCCGTGGGTCATTTGGAACCGGGCCGCACAGAAAGACTGAGCAAAACATATATTATTCATTATCTGAGTCTGAAAGCTGTTTCATTTATAAATCGATCAGATTCATCCGCCTGTGCCTTTAAGCACCTGCCCAGACGCTTGTCTCGGTCACGGGATACGGCACCCCAAAATTAAGCCCACAAGCTAGCACAAATGAATAAAAAACAAACGTCTTTGGAGAGCTTCTTCGGAAAGGGGAAAAGGCCTAACGAGGAGACAGAAGAAGAGGAGCCTACCCCTTCAAAGAAAAAGAAACCCGCATTTAAAAGACTATATCAGGAGTCCTATTTAAAATACGGATTTATTGCAACAGGTGATTCTCACACACCAAGTCCGCTCTGAGTAATGTGGCGACAGACTTGCAAATGAGGCAACGAAGCCTTCAAAACTGCGAGACCGAGCACCCTGCATTAAAAGACAAGCCATGGAAGAAAACATGAACAAGAACGACTGAAGCAATTAATGACGGCCAAAACAAAATGACGGAGTGGACTGGACATAAGAAACACGCTTCGGGTGTCATGTCTGACCATTATCCCTAGATGGGACCGCCTCATTGCTGAGAAAGCTCAAAGGCTCCCACTAATTAAGCATAAGAGTAAGTTGTCTCTTTATGCACTTTTTTTTCTGTGCCGGTCCGTGAAAGTATTGTTTTACATGATACCGGTCCGTGGTGCAAAAAAGGTTGGGGACCGCTGCACTACATCATCCATCCATCCTCATCCATCCAGCTACACCCTCCCTCATAAAACGCAGGCTGGAGGATGCGGGCATCGATCCCGCTACCTCTCGCTTGCGCTTACTGCATCGCGCTAGTCGAGCCAAAGTAAGCCCAAAGTAAGCCCACATTAGCCAATCACGTTCCTTTCCCTGGGCTTACTTTTGACCAATCACGTTCCTTTCCCTGGGCTTACTTTTGACCAATCACGTTCCTTTCCCTGGGCTTACTTTTGACCAATCACGTTCCTTTCCCTGGGCTTACTTTTGACCAATCACGTTCCTTTCCCTGGGCTTACTTTTGACCAACCAATCGCGTTCCTTCACTGTGGCTTACTTTTGACCCTTCCTCGTGAAAACGGTAAGATGAAGTTTACTTCACCTTATTTAATTTACTATAAATCGGCCATTGTCTGTTCAGATAGTCTGTATCTTAAGAAAACAAAACAGGCAGACATAGCGATATAGCGATTGGACATTATATAGCACACGTTTTCTTCGACGTACCCGTCAACCTCTAAATACCGACCAAAAAATGTCACTACCATTGATCGCTATCGCTATCATGGCCACCCGCTAACAGGCTATACGTGCAATTGATTCTCTGTAAACTGGTAGATATTGCTCTATTGTTCGTTTTATGTAATGCACACATAACATACTAATATGCATGTAATACCTTGTAATGGTGTAAACCGCTTTTTGTAGATGTAAAGTAGCCTACATGTAGGCTAATCCAGGAGGTCATTCACTATCTCTATAAACTATAAACGTAGGATATTGATCAGTTCAGAAATTCCAGTTTTAACATTAATATAGTAAAGTTAAGGATTCAGACATTGGGGTTTTCAAAATACATCAGAATAAATCAAAATAGAATACTTTTTACTCTTACAAATTAAGTTATGTTATGTTATGATGTTAAAATGGTTTGTTTTCAGGTGGGTGTTTTATTACAATCCCTCCCCTTTAACAACTTACCTCTACAAATATTTAAATAAAGGTACAATACAATAGCTCAATGAAAATAACATGGTTTTGCTTTGTAGGAGACACAGTAGTACACATTATCATAGTAATGTGAATTACTTTATCAATCCCTGTGGGGAAATGAAGTAGCTTGTTAAATGATCACACTCTAAAAGTACAGGTATCTTTCATCTTTTACCTGCAGGTAATGCATACAGGTAATGCATACAGGTAAGCCATAATTAAGATCAAACATTATTAGGTGCTTTGATTTGTGTTATTGTTTAACCAAAAACTGCATTTGTGTTATTACACTGGTCTTTCATTAGATACTCATGTGACAACCGGGTGGTGAGGATGATGAGGGAGAGGACATTGGGCAACAGTGTGACTCAGCTTCACAAGAAGTTGATGGAGCAACATGGTGAGGCATGGACGCAGCGTGTACTGCAGTACCTCAGTGCCTGTGAGCCATTTGCAAAGTCCTCCCTTGTGCAGCCTCCTGTGTTCCTTGAGCCTCCTCCCTTACCTGCCATACCTAAACCTAAGTGGCTGTTAGCTGTATACGCCAGGGATGTTCTGGGGCGACTGCATGAGGTCAAGGCCAAAATTACATCTGTCTTTGGGTCTGTGCTCAAGATTGACTCCACTAAAAAGGTATCACAGCATTTTACCTATACAGAATGTTGGCCAGATATAAATATGTTTGCGTGCATAATGAACACTCTGTTTGACCTTTTCCAAATAGGTCACAAAGAAACTCGCTGGGGCTGCTTCAGGGACAGCTGCTTGGTGCACAAATGTGGGAAATGAGCACGGCCAAGTCCTTGTCTCTGTGCTCACAGCTGCCGAGGGACATGGATTGGATGCCATGGCAGCTGGCCTGATGAAGCGCTATCGGGAGGCAGGACAGATGCCCCCAAAAGTGATGTATGTGGACAGAGACTGCTGCAGTCAGCATGGCCAGTCTCGTGTTAAGGCCATGTTTTCAGAGTGGGATGACCTCGAAGTGCGCCTTGACATCTGGCATGTTATGCGGCGATTTGCTGCAGGTGTCACAACAGAGGCTCATCCACTCTATGGAGTCTTCATGGCACGTCTGTCCACGTGCATCTTTGAATGGGATCCAGAGGATGTCGCTGCTCTTCGTTGTGCAAAGGAGGGGGAGCTAGCAGCAAAGAAGACCGGCCACCTCTCAGAAAAGGCACTCAGTGCTCGCATTACCCGGAGGGAGTTGGCACTGCACTGCCGCAGGAGGAACAGAGGGATGGAGGAGACCACCAGCCTGATTGGATCACTGATTGATCACTTTGACAGTGTGGATGGGAAGGACACTCTGGGAGTTCCTGTACTGGACCATGATCGGATCCAGCAAATATGGAAAGAACAGCAGAAACATGTACTGTGTATCCAAGACCCAGAGAACTTCCCACTCTACATTAAGAAGGGGACACTGAAGAAAGGTGGTGTGGAGCTGTGCTGCTACAGGTGTGCCCGTGGCTCTACCTCCCTGGAGTCTTTCCACCTCCACTTGAACCGCTTCATCCCAGGTATCCCATATGGATTACAGTGTCTCTTTAAGTATTATAAGCACTGTAACTGTTTCCATTACTTTAAAGTAATGTCACATGCTACAGTAATATTACAGTCCTTTTCTGATGTCAGAACAGATCTTATCTCACAAGAAACTAATTTAATTACTTTTCCTCATTAATTCTGGTTATAATGATGATTTTTCATGTATTTACATAACTCTATTGCATGTAACCTCATAGTACCTCAAATGTAGCACATATCTTGCGCGTGTGTGACCCTTTTTTTCTATTTTATTTAACCTTTAGGAACCAGTGCCAGTGATGCACATTTTCAGGCCTATCTCCTTGAAGGCTTGATGCGATGGAATGAAGATCGGATGGAAGAGGCTGTAAAAGGAGCCTCTCCCATCCGATCATATGGCAGTGCCCTGCGAGAGGCTGTGGACCAGCTCAGCCGAGTTGTGTTTGGGAAGCCCTGGGATGAGCGCTACCGCCCTCCTGGAGTATACACAGGCAAGAAATACTCATTTAACACCAATATAAATCATTTATTCATCAATCCACATTTTTGTATTTTGAAACATTATCTGTATAACCTTTTATGTTCTGGACAAAATATTAAGAACACTTTCTTTTTTGTTTTTTTCTTGTAGGTGAATTGCTGGGGGTGGAGTATCTGTACAGCCAGACAGGCAAAACATTGACTCCAGTGCTCCAGAACCCTGAAGAGGAGGACAGGTTGGTGGAGCAAATAAATGACGAGGACCTGCAAGATGAGGGATTTCAGGAGGAGATCATGGAGGACATCACAGTATCAGTGCTCTGTGAGGATGACCCCTGCCATGATCTTCAAAAGAGCCCCCCATCTTTGACAACCAGTCCTCAGGCCTCTGCTCCACCCCACCCATCCACGTCCAGTGATGGAGAAGGACAGCATCCTGCCTCTGCCTCCTTAGTGCTGTCACAGCCGTCTGACATCTCTCAGGCTGCACTGGATCCTGGAAGCAGTCCATCCAACGAGCCTCAGGTAAGACATTTTAATGGCCTTTTAACTTTTGGTCAGCTTTTATTGCACATATATTAACATTAATCTGCATTTACTAGGGAGCAGTTATTGGCCCTGATGGTGTCACTGGGTGGGACAAGGTCCAGGAACTGGCTGGTTACCTTGTGGGTCTTCGTGAGGCTTCTTACCTCACTGAGCTGCAGGTGACAGAGGCCTTCCGGCTGTGGGCAGCGCTTCCTGATGGTGACAAACAACGGGTTAACTACCAGCCTCGACATCAGCCTCGACTGACACACGGCCGCTTTAAGGCACCAAAGCGATCTGGAGTCACCCCGGGTGAGCTCAGTGGCCTAGTACCAGCCGCTTAGTTGAGGCCATATGTGTAAAGCTGTGCGCTTTACACAGGTCAACAACCAAAAAGGCTGGAGTGAGCAACCCCAGGTGGTCTAAAATCCTCACCGATTACCACCACATCCGAGATTTGGTGCTTAACAGCACCACGCTGATGGAGGAAACCACGATCCAGCTCTTTGAGCTAAACCAGCGGACACTCATTCAGTGGTAGGCAGGGTACACTATTTGCCTCAAATGAAGTAATTACTTCTAAACACATATAATACAAATGATGTATTTTCAGGTTTCAACGGCGGCAGAAGAATCAGGAATTGAGTGTCCTTAATCAGGGACCGGCTCCATCTGCCTCAATTCCTGTGGCTCAAACCCGGCTTACTGCTCCGAGGGAACCACTGGATGAAGCACCAGTCATATCAGGCCCAAGACACACATTGGTACTTCCACCAAATCAGGAAGGACAGGCTCCTCCTCTGCGGCCTGGTCGCCGGCGCATCAGGGAGCGCCCCATCACACCTGCGCCCACAGTACCTGGTCCCACAGCATCAGAAACTGCACAGCCTGTTTCAGCAGCTGGGTTAGGCACGTTAGTTCTGAACCCAAACATGACTGTGCCAGTGGTGATGGCAGCTTCTGGTACTGCAGCATCCGGTGCAGGCGCAGCCCCGCTTCTTCCTGCGTCTGCTGCTCCTCTTCCTACTGTGTCCCGTTTCACTCAGAGGAACAGGCGGCGGCGGGCTCTGGAGGAGGAGAGTGGAGTCCAAAAAAGGAAGTATGTGAGAAGGGTTACCTTCAACACATGCAGCAAATGTGGGCATCCTAAAACAGCAGAGTTTGGCCACAGTAGATATGGTAATGCCACATTTTGCTCGCGTTCATCCAGTGGAATGTCTCTGGATGAGTGGCTGCGCCAGCAAAAACATCCACAGTAAACACTGTACAATGTTTGGCCTGTATATATTGTATATAAGCAATTTTCTTATGTTTAAATCAACAAGCCTGTCTGTCTTTATGCAGTGCTGTTGAATTTTATTGTATAATTGTACATTGTGTAATATTTGACCTAATATTTGACCTGTATATGTTGTATATATTTTCACATGGGTGAATGGGCTGAATAGTATTTTATAGTCCTGTATGCAGTGTGTGTGTGTGTGTGTGTGTGTATTCACTTGTATTTGTTTTATATTTGTTCTGATAAATCATATAAACATTTAAGACTCACTCTGATCTTCATCAAAGAAGCTCCCACACAAAAACACGTTGACTGCTCATTGTTCATATTATTAAACCATAAACAGGTAAACATCACAAGTCATTGGACGGGGCATATAAACTAAAAAACATCTGTTGATATTGTAATATATTTAAACATATCTAAACTAAGCTAAATCAATCATTAATTATTTTACGCACATTGTGGGATTTAAACACTCCAACAACTCTATACATTGTCGCACAGACTACGGGTTCGAGTCCAGCCCATGGCAGATGATTTGTTTCATATTTCACTTAAACTCCTTTATAATGAACAGGAATATTGCCTCAATACCGCTACACGAGACGTTTGTCCGCGCACAGCGGGGCTCCACATTTTTCTCAACTTTTTCCCTTGCGTGCGACAGCGAGAAAATCGGACCCCTTCTTTTGCGCAGCAAGCGCTCTACCATTTGAGCTAATCCCCCTTGTATAAAGGGTTAATCGCAAGTCAATCAGGACTCACTACTCTACATGAAGTGTACTAGTGAAGTATTGGAAGCATCAGACTTTTAATCTGAGGGTCCAGGGTTCAAGTCCCTGTTTGGGACACTTTGTACTCCCTCTTGCTTGTACTCCCCTTCCCTCTCTGTTAATGTGCTTGGACAGAGCTCTGTGAACAGCCAGCCTCTTTGTGTCTTGCCCTCCTTGTGCAAGGTGTCAATGGTCGTCTTTTGGGCAACTGTCAAGTCAGCAGTCTTCCTGTGGTTGTGCAGCCTACAGAACTAGACTGAGACCATTTAAAGGCCTTTGCAGGTGTTTTGAGTTCATTATTTGGTTAGAGTGGCTCCAGGTGTTTCACATATTCTCATTTCCTGAGAAATTTTTTCCATTAATGACTACAGCTGGACCAATGCACAGACTGTGGACTTCTCCATAGACAGGACACCAGTATTACTGTCTTAAGTTGGAATGTTTATGACACCATCAACTGATGATCCTGTGTCAGGACGTCGACGAGGATGGGATTCGAACCCACGCGTGCAGAGCACAATGGATTAGCAGTCCATCGCCTTAACCACTCGGCCACCTCGTCTGTCTGATTAACATGTGTTCACGGCTTCGAGTGAAAATACGCTGCAAAACTTGAAAGAGGTCACAGCTTTTGCCTTAAACATAAGCATCTTGACAAGCATTGAAGGCCAGTTTTTGGAGTAGTTGTTTGGTTTCTCCATTGTACAGAACAGAGCATGCCTCACTGCACTGGACTGCATATATCCAGGGGTGGACTGCATGTGTCCAGGGGTGGACTGCATGTGACCAGGGGTGGACTGCAAATATCCAAGGGTGGCAGTAACTGATTACAAATACTCAAGTTACTGTAATTAAGTAGTTTTTCTGGGTACTTGTACTTTATTTTTAAGCCAGTACTTTTACTTGTACTTAAGTACAAATGTAACAAAATAATGTACTTTTACTATTTACTTACTGTCAGCCATTTTGTCTCCGTTAAAACAGTGGGTGTTGTGGCTAACAAAATCTAAACCTGTAGATAATTAGCTGCCCCTTTGTAATAATATTGGCACTTTTTCTGCTAATTGCATTATGTAATTGTTGATCACAATGACAGGTTAACAGGAGTACAGGATTACTAATGAATTTTGAGTTCATTCGGATTTACAGCTGTATCATTCTGCACCAGATGAAGCACATGATCTGAATCAGGTTGTGTCAGAGAAAGGCTGAAACCCTGCAGCACCTGTTTCTGACTGCTCTGAGCACGCTGCCTTCTTCTCCAGTCTGCTCTCCAGTGATGTTGCTCCTTCTTCTTTCCCCTCTACAAGAAGGGCCAGAGCCGCCTCTATTTTCTGAGGAGGCTCCGGTCCTTTAACATCTGTCGGACTATGCTGAGGATTTTTTATGAGTCTGTGGTTGCCAGTGCCATTTTGTTTGCTGTTGTGTGCTGGGGCAGCAGACTGAAAGCAGCGGACACAAACAGACTCAACAAACTGATCAGAAGGGCCGGGGATGTGGTGGGGGTGGAGCTGGACTCCCTGACAGCAGTGTCAGACAGAAGGATGCTGTCTAAGCTGCAGGGGATCCTGGAGAACAGCTTCCATCCTCTCCACCACGTGCTGCTGAAGTGCAGGAGTACGTTCAGTGCCAGACTGATCCCTCCCAAATGCAGCACGGAGCGCCACAGGAGGTCCTTCCTTCCTGTGGCCATCAAACTGCACAACACCTCCCTCTGAGATCAGAACACACTGTCTTGTAATCTTATCCATATTGGATTTATTCAGACAAGATTTTAATGCACATGGTACAAGTTGTATTATATATGACTTTAGTCTCCACTTGCCAGGATTGACTTGAATGTACATTAATGTTTAGAATTTATTAGGTTTTTATCTTATATTTTTATTTTTATTTTTTACGGTGGGTGGATCTTGAAGGAACTCAGACTTTTAATCTGAGGGCCCAGGATTCAAGTCCCTATTCAACACTATATATTCCTAACCAGAAATCTTTGTACATATCTTTTCTTTGACCAATGTCAAACTAAGAAAAACATGTGCTTTGTGTTGTTCTTGCACTGACTGAAACATGAAAAGCAAGAGGTCACATGTGGCTCGTTGGTCTAGGGGTATGATTCTCGCTTCGGGTGCGAGAGGTCCCGGGTTCAAATCCTGGACGAGCCCTCTTCTTTCAGCTTCAGTAGATTGAAGGTCTGTCTTATGTTTACATTTATAGCAATTATCTTTAACCCAAACAAGTTCATATTCCAACTTAGACCCTGTAAACAGCAGTCTGCTCAAACTCCTAGAAGCAATCTACAAATGATATTGTTTATTCAAGAGAAGAAGTCTTTGCACTGAGGACTAAAGTCAGAATGCAGCCCAAGGTCCAGGGAGAGCTGAGGAAGAAGTACAGGGGCTGTAAGGCAGGAGTGAAAGTAGAGGCTGCACGTAGACATTTTAAGCCAGCGATCCCCTCGGCAATAATAAGGAATGTCAACTCACTACTGAATAAGGAGATCAGGAGATCAGCCTCTGTCCTACCCGCCATCTGCCTCTGCTTGAAACTACTGTTGGTAAGTTTTCTGTCTTCTATTCAATAAGTTTATTATCTTTATGTGAAACAATGTGCATGCCTTAAGATAAATGGACCTTGGGTTTAAGAAGAAATGTCAGTCATTGTTCATGTTGGGGTAGACAGGCTACAAGCAGCTAAGATTAGTTAGCATTCGTTGTAGCTAACGTCTATGGTCCCGTCATATAGCTGTCAGAGGTAAGTGGTGAACACGGTTAGTACTTGGAGTTTTCTACACAGGCACGTTGAATTCATCCTTAACACACTGAGAGCACAGCTCGCCGCCAGCTAACGCAATCCAAAAGTGCTTTGCTTTACTTTTGTAGTGTAGCTGACAGGCTAACGTTAGCCCAGAGCTAACGCTCTGTGTTAGCCTAAGCAGCACTGAAAAAATCATGTTGGTCCAATTCAAATACATTATATTGCATTAACGTACTTGTTTTGAGTCAGGGCTACCAGTATTTATTGGATGGAAAAACTCAATTTAATTGAGTTCATCCAATGAGTATAGGTTAATCACAATAAATATACAGCAACAGTGATTAATGTGATTAAAATTGTAATCATGTGACGGCACTAGTTCAAACGTTTGAGTTCAAAGAACAGATGACCTACCAGTGGATGTCATGTCATGTCATAAGATATGCAGATATACAGATGAGAAATGCACAGAGATGTATTATGTCCTGTTATGATATCATGAAAAACTCTGAGTATTACACTGTAGGTGAGGATGTTATTGCACTAAGAGAAAAAACACTGTACTGTTTCCCCATCAGTGTCACTGGGTGTAAACATGGTGATAAAGTACAGAGGTTAGAGTACAGATGGACTGATGTTATACAGTCTGACCCCTGTCTGGACAAAGGTCTGTGGCTGAAGGAGACACCCAAGGTCCCCACTGTCTCATGTTTTTATATTTAACTTATTTTCACAGCACTTCATTAGTTTGTCATAATCAGCCACCATGTACAGGTGCATCTCCAAAAATGAGAATATTGTGGAAAAGGTCAATATTATAAACTAATGATGTCACACTGTGATCAGATGATGAACTCAAAACACCTGCAAAGCAGACACAATCATGGGGAAGACTGCTGACTGGACAGATGTTGAATAAATAAAAAATAGTCAGCATGGTTATCCTCAGGAGGAATAATGGGAATATGACTCCCATCCATCACCCCTGCACACTGAGGGAACCTTGGGCACCAGTACAGCACCTCCCTGTGGATTAATCTGTACATTACAGGCAAGTGTCCCTGATCAGATGGCGGGTTACTGTCCCTAGCTGTCCTGAGGGTAAGCCAGTTCATCATCAGATTAGGGTCACTTCTACAATGGTGGTCCGTCAAATTGGCATGCTAACTGACATGCTAACATTTATTGGCTTGCAGCATGTTCCACCAACTGCACACAAGTGAGTTACCTTGGCTGGGCGCTCTTCTGCCTCAAGAGATGATTCCCTGGCCCTCTTCAGTCCAGAGGTGGATGGGGAGTCATCTCTGTCTTTTAGTTCTTCCACGGAGGCCTGCCTTAGGGACAGCCGCACAAATACCTCCCTGAGGGACTTTGCCCGGCCAAGGTTTTTGTGTAAGGCGTAAAAACGCTCCTGTGTATCAATGTTATGACACATGAAGGAGGACACTGCCTCCTTCATGGTCGGATTGTTGTCCTCAAAGTTCTGTGGAAAAAAGACAAGCAAAAGGCGACATCTGTATGGATCATAGGGCATTCAGGGAAACTGGGAGAGTATCTGAAACTTACGTAGGTAGCCACAGCACTGCGGATATCCAGAAGGGTGGGCCGAAATGGGCCTGGAGGGACAATATTTTGTCAATATTTTTGTCATGTTTTTTGCTTCCCCCCTCCCGAGGGAGTTCAAAAACAACGAGTTTGTGGCAACCGCCCGGCCACGGAGCCTCAGCCAGCGCCTGAACCACTGAATTTCGTCAGGCTCCAGAAAAACCTGGGCCTGGCCGAATTTACGGCATGTTTTGTGGTCCAGGACCTGCAAGAAGAGCAGACACACAAAGACAGACCATTAGTTCTTTCTGAGGCTTTAAACTCATGGTAAATTCTTTTGCGGGCATCTTGAACTTACACTGACGAGGTAGCCCGTACTATCATCCCCCACTGCCCTTTCCACCTCCCTGACCCGCATACGGGTGAGGACCCCGGTCCTGTGCCCTTAGATGCAGGTCAGGAACCATGTACCCAAAGAACTGGTATCTTGTCACCGGATCTTTGGGTGCGGCCTTCTCCACGTTGTCTGTGAAAAGAAGAGAGAGAGAGATGCATTAGTAAGGTTAACTTTCAGTTCATACCATTAGACTGATGAAGTATGTGTAGTATGTGAAGCTGGGATTGTGTGTGTGGAGTCTAGCATTACCCAGCAGTGAGGGAATCCTGTCTCTGGCCAGGTGGATGCAGGTCCCGAGCGCCTCCCGGCTCACCAGCTGCTGTTGTTTCCGAGCCTTCACGGCAATCTGGTGCCCCAGGATCGTCCTGTTCAGGTCCCTGTACATTTTTTTGAGGTACCTGAACAGGACGACCACATCCTGTGCCTTGAGCCGGCTGTGCTGCGGAGGGGTGTCTCGCAAGTACTCCACAAAGCCAGTGGCCTGGCCGATGTAGAGTGCCACGGTCACTGGCGACATGCCCATCCTGGCCTGCTCCTTCTCCTTGAATTCCCCATCATGAATTTCACATGAGGAGATTCCCAACAAAGACACGGAGAGTTAGAGTTGTTTTCAGCATTAACCCATATTGTAATAAAGCCAGGTTAGCTCCTGTTAGCCTGCTAGCTTCAGCCTCGCCTAGCCAGTGCACACAGCCACCTGCTCCTATTCTTATCAGCAAGAATAAAACACATGTGATGGACCGTCAGGACACAGTGGAGCATTATATGAACAGGGAAACACTGATGTAGCAGATGAGGCAGGGCGTCATTATAAACACATCCACAAGGTTTGTTGTGAATTCAGCAGTTTTATAAGCAAATAAAAATAAGGACATGCATCTTTTTGTAAGTTAGTATTTTTAGTGTTTCAGTATTATCTGCATTAAGCAGTTTGGTTCATTTTTCTATGGGATTTGCCAGTTTTTTGTCTCTGTAAATGAGAGAAGGCCTCAGATATGGAGGCTGTTAGTGTAGTAGCACCAGTATGTTTGACAAAACTGTTGTTTCACTTGGAATTAGTTTGTCACCGAGTTTTTGTTGAATCTGTCTCTGAAATAGTCATGAAGTGTTTACTTCTGTAGGTAAAATAGTTTAACAACCTGTTAAAATCCACAGGAAATCGCAACTACTTCATATTATTATATTTCATAATATACTGATGTACTTTTTTTCACCACCCACCCACAGAAGGTGTCCCCGCCACATTTTTAATGCTTCCTACGCCACTGACTAAATCACATTTTTACTTGTCAACAGTAATTAATTAATTGGTAATTAATTAATGAATGTAAAATGAAAACTCACATTTCTTTATAGCTATTCAAGTCTGTGTGAGAGTAACTACAACTAACAATACTGTTTTGTACTACTACTGTTTTCAAGGTGAATGATGACTTCTTGCAGATCACCACAAAGCCGCTGCATTGAACTTCATGGCCCAGCTGAGGTGACATTCCTTATTATTGCTGAGGGGATCACTGGCTTAAAATGTCTACATGCAGCCTCTACTTTCACTCCTGCCTTACAGCCCCTGTACTTCTTCCTCAGCTCTCCCTGGACATTGGTCCTCAGTGCAGTGCAGTTCTAGAATGATTGCTTCTGAGAGTTTGAGCAGACAGCTGTTTACAGGGACTAAGTTGGAATATGAACTTATGTAAATGTAAACATGAAGCAGCCATCCTATCTACTGAAGTTCAAAGATGAGGGCTCGTCCGGGATTTGAACCCGGGACCTCTCGCACCCGAAGCGAGAATCATACCCCTAGACCAACGAGCCATGTGTGACATCTCTTTTTTCATGTTTCAGTCAGTGGAAGAACAACACAAAGCACATGTTCTTCTTAGTTTGACATTGGTAAAGTTATGAACAAAGATTTCTGGTTAGGAATATAAAGCCGCTGCATTGAAGTTCATGGCCCAGCTGAACCACTTCTCAAAGAAGCTTCTGTAAGTTTCCCAGAACAAAGGAGGAACTTCAATATTAATGAAAGATTCACATGTTTATGTGATGCTCAGGATCAACATGAGTGTTGTGTGTTTGTGTTTTTTAACCCTATAGGAGGGCAGCTTACACGTTCTGAAGACAGGAGCCCAGCGATGTGGGGGTTTCATCCAACTTAATTTGGTATATTGAAATGCAAAGGTTTATGTCCTGGAGGAATGTTATGCACCTTACTGTTTCTATTTCTGCTGCATTTATTGGATGGAAAATTCAATTTAATTGAGTTCATCCAATGAGTATAGGTTAAACAAATGAGTGATATTTAATCACAATAAATATACAGCAACGCAGTGATGAATGTGATTAAATTTGTAATCATGTGACGGCACTAGTTCAAACGTTTGCGTTCAAAGAACAGATGACCTACCAGTGGATGTCATGGTCATGGTTTTCTGCAGAAAGTCTCGTTCGTTTTCTAACATGGCAACCTTCTCCTTTAGAGTTTTCTGTCAACAGGCTCTTGTTCGGACTTTTGCAACCCTCACCTCTCATTAAAGTTGGTTTCCAATGATGTGTGTCTGGGTGCGTACACACTGCCCATAGTTACTGACGGAGCCACTGCGTCACACCCCAGCTGATACATGACCGCACCAGGTGACTGCTGCTATGACCTATGTTTGTTGTCAGCGTTCCTTCCATTCCATTACAGCAGCATGAAAACAAGGTCCTGAGCAGCAACAATAGATAAAGTAGAAATAAAGACTATGTACAGAGCAACCATAAGACATGCAGATATACAGATGAGAAATGTACAGAGATGTATTATGTCCTGTTATGATATCATGAAAAACTCTGAGTATTACGCTGTAGGTGAGGATGTTATTGCACTAAGAGAAAAAACACTGTACTGTTTCCCCATCAGTGTCACTGTGTGTAAACATGGTGATAAAGTACAGAGGTTAGAGTACAGATGGACTGATGTTATACAGTCTGACCCCTGTCTGGACAAATGTCTGTGGCTGAAGGAGACACCCAAGGTCCCCACTGTCTCATGTTTTTATATTTGACTCATTTTCACAGCACTTCATTAGTTTGTTATCGTAATCAGCCACCATGTACAGGTGCATCTCCATAAATGAGAATATTGTGGAAAAGTTCAATATTATAAACTAATGATGTCACACTGTGATCAGATGATGAACTCAAAACACCTGCAAAGCAGACACAATCATGGGGAAGACTGCTGACTGGACAGATGTTGAATAAATAAAAAATAGTCAGCATGGTTATCCTCAGGAGCAATAATGGGAATATGACTCCCATCCATCACCCTGCACACTGAGGGAACCCATCAAGACAGACAGTTATCAGGAGAGAAGGAAACTGGCGTTTCTGGCTTGTATATGGAGTTATAGGGAGTATTTTAGCACATAACTGTGTGTTTACACACTGTGTGTGTATGTTAGAGTGTAAGGAATTAAAGATACATTGAAATATATAATAAATATCTAAATACCTAGATAGCATTTAAATCCCTGAGTTGTATCTAAAGAACATATTCACTACTGTATAAAACCTTTCCATAGTAAAGAGCAGGACATGAATGCACCAGTATGAATGTACAGTGTCTGAGTGACACTTCTACTCTTATACTCTGTACTTAACTGCATTTAATGTACCTTGATACCTCTGGCACAGGAATTTCCTTCGGGATTAATAAAGTCTTATCTTGTCTTATCTTACAGTTCAGAGTTCAGTAGTTTGATTGAGACAGGCAGGAATGACTTCCTGTGTCTCAGTGGTGCATCATGGGAGTCAGTTTTGTCAGGACCCTCCTGTCACCCACCTCCTGCACTGAGTCCAGAAAAAAGCCAGGTCTCTCTGACAATTGTGAAGTATACAAGGTTATTTACGCAATGACATGATACAGACCATGTATGTATTTGATTATATAAGCTTACACTTAGAGAAAAACACATCTATAACTCTTATAGAGAGTTAGGGAGGAACTCTCTGATGCGGTGAAGGCCGAAGCACTAGGAGGTACGGATGTAACATAATTCATCCAACATAGAAGGGGCAAAGTATTTCATAGTCATAAATATGTTAGACCAATTATGATAATTAGTAGGTGGAGATAAAGCGGCAACATGTCCCAATATGGGAATACCTACGAGGGTCTTGAAGAACTGTTTATCTATTATGCAAATGTACCTCAACTTTCAATAAAACAAGCCTGTGTCCAGGGGAGGGGCAGAACACTTATGGACGGGAGTGAAGCAGACTGAAAGGCCTGTGTTCACTAGGTGTTCTCCCTTTTGCAAAAGGTGAAACTACAAAACCCAGGGTATTTTCTTTCACTCAATGTTCTGAATACAGGAGACGGAATCTGACAATCCGGGGTGACCAGGGAAGGTCACGACAATTTGGTGGCCCGTACGGGGATAAAAGGTAATTATATTTTTCTCAGATCCGTCAATTGAACACAGGGGTTGATTACGAACAGACAGAGGACATGTGGCGCGCCAACAATAAGGTGAGCAGACCTTTTATATCTGCATTGACTACTCTAAAGTGTAACGTGTCCCGAGTCTTAGTAGTAATCTGTCTGTAAAAGCAAAAAGAACATTGACTGAATGAATTTAACTGTATGTGAATGAATATGACTACAGTGAAATAACCGTAAATGAATGTATATGACTACGGTAAATGAGTAATAACTACAGCTGTTTAAGAGATAAGTAAATAATGCCTGCAGAGGAATAATGCCTGCAGAGGAATAATGCCTGCAGAGGGATAATGCCTGCAGAGGAATAAGAGAAAAAGGGGTAGCAGAAAATCCTGAGTGTGGCGACTCCACCGGTGCTCTGACGAGGGGCCGGAAAAGCTGGGTTTGAGTCCCGGGGCTTGAGGAACCCTAAATCACTACATAAAGAGAGAGGAAAAGGAACAACAGGCAAACACATGGTATGGATGTTGGAAAGACTGGAAACTGAAACAACGACCGCACTAGTTAGGCGGAAGTTGTAGTAAGTCAACAGGCTTCCAAATTACAGATGTATAAGATTCTGGTGTCGTGGAAGAGAGGCTAGTCTCAAATCCACTGGACTGAGTACTAGGGACATAGCGTGCCATATTTCTCAGTCGGCCGGAATCCAGACAGTGCAGGGCACTGATTTATGACTGTGAGCCTCTCTAAAAGAGAGACGGCAAGAACAGATGAACTGTGAGTAGTCGGACTGGCTACAAGAACAGAGGAAAGTCCTGTGAGTTCAAAAGCACCCCTTACTGAGACACACAGCTGAGAGTGAAGCTGTAACACACACACATACTGAGCGCTCATATTATGGGTAATGCATGAATGAGAAATGTGGATGAGTGCCAGGGACGTGTGAGCTGAAGCAGCAGCACTGCTGGAAACCTAACCGGTGCTAACGTAAAGCAGTGGTCTGTTGAAGTAGGTTCACTCATGAACTGGATTAGTTGTTTTTTCTGATGTGTACATAGTTTGGTAGAAGATATAGAAACATTGTAACTGCAGTTTTGTAAATTTGAATTTAAACTATAGTTTTGTAATTCCTACGTGACCACGAGATTAAGACTTTAATGACTGATGACATGGACTTAAGTGTGCACAGAGACATGACTGACGATGGGTGGGGTCCGCACAGCCCACTAAAGACGGTAGAAGAACAGCTGACGGTCTTAGGCGACATACTGAACCAGACTTATGACTCTAAGACTGCAGCGGCAGAAGTGATTCTTATGAAGGATGCTGTAGATAAGTTGTTGGCAGAAAGATGTTGTGAAAGTTGATGGTGAAAGATAGAGGAAGTTTGCAGAAGGAGTTTTGGAGAAAAGAGGGAGAAGCGAGGTAAGACAGAGAGAGGGCCAAGGAAAGTGCAGAGCAGTGTGGTTGGACTAAGAGAGGAAAATTTAGAAAGGAGCAGGAGAAGGCGGAGGAGCGAAGAACTTAGTGGGCGAGATGGGCTTTGGTATGTCAGGGTGTAACTCACCTCATGACAGGAAAGCCCAAAGCAAAGAAAGGGAAAACAGAAAAGAGTAGCGACCCTCCCCCTACACACAATCTAATATACTGCCCTTTATATCCTGTGCCTAGTGGAGCAGCCTGCCCCACCTTAAAATGGGATCTGAAACAGAGTCCAAGAGAATATATTAATCAAAGTAAAGATGCATGGATTAGATACACAGGTTGTCATCCAGCTAAATCAGGCATTCAGAGGGTGTGGTACAGGACCGCCGTCCTAAACGGGGTCCCAGAGAACGTGAAAAATGCCATGGAAAGTAAACTAGACATGGCAGATTGTGATTCCAATGTGTGGGAGAGACATCTAAGATAAGATAAAACTTTATTAATCCCGAAGGAAATTCTTGTGCCAGAGGAATCAAGATACATTAAATGTAGTTAAGTACAGAGTATGAGTGTATAAGTGTCACTATAATCCAAATCAGAGTATAGTACGCAGTATGGAGACAATATATGATACATGGATTTTTAGTGCATCATTTGACTCGTGCCCAGGATGCAGCACACACACAAAGTAAGGATGTACAGGAATTATAGACTCAATTATTAAAAATGCAACTGGCTGAGGCCAGACAAAAGCTAATGACAAAAAGAAAGACAAAACTAATAAAGTCATGGTGGCCACTGAGGGCTCTACTACACCACCTGACACACCTTGGGTGCCACAGCTATGATATCCTAATTATGATCAGCCGCCCACAGGGTCATACAGGGGCAAGGGACCAGGGAGGGGCAGCTGGGGAGGCCGGCGCAGAAGGGGTAGACCGCCTAGGGGACAGCTGAGGGGAGACTTCAGTCGTGACCGCTGCTACTACTGTGAGGAGCTCGGACACTGGACAAAGGACTGTCCATACATTATGGGGCAGTACAGCTGAGAGGGACAGCACAGTCGAGGGCGTACAAAGGGCTTCTTTCCGCCCTGCTGGAGCTCCATGGAAGGGGCAGTTTTCTGTTTCCGGCTGGGAACAGGAAGGGGATAACATCTCCCGACAATGACACTCCCCACAGAGCAGCTCTGATGACATCGTTGCGGCAGATCCGATGTTGTCTATGCGAGTAGAAGATGAGACACTGCCTTTTCTGGTAGACACAGGGGCCACCTGTTCTACTCTGATTCATACATCTTCTAAGAAACTGTCAAATGACTCTATCACAGTGATGGGCTTCTCTGGGGAGAAACAGACTCTGCCTATAATCACTCCAATGACTGCTCAGCTGGGACATCAGACTGTGTTACACTGTTTTGTATATTCACCCACAGTGCCTCTGAATATACTGGGGAGAGACTTGCTGATTAAGTTTGGAGCATCTATTTTATGCAGCCCTGACGGGTTGACAGTGACACTGCCGGACGGCACCATGTTCCACTGTAATGCCTCTGACACAGGTGGACAGTATCTTGTGAGACCTGTAGCTGACCCTTGTGCGGACATCTACTGGGGTCTGTTACATGCAGAAACACCACACGACCCAGGAATCCTCTCTGCTTACCTGCAGTGGAAGCCCTGAATAGCCCAGCTCGAGCCATATGTCACTCCCCCTGACCCCCCTCATGTGACTTTGTTTTATGACAGGCGGCAAACTGATTGGTATCATGATAACTTCACATGCTCCATAGAGGAGAAAAACTGGTTGATTTTAGTCTGAGATATTTTTGTGGCATCTCAGGGCGTAGCAGCTGGTGTGGATTTTACACTAGAACAACAGGCTTGGTATATGATCATTGACGAAGGGCATTCCCACGTCTCATTAGCTGTACATCCAAAACATCAGGCAAAAGAATTAGGTGGCATGGTTAAACGTGCCATAGCTCAAACAGATTGGCAACCTACACCTATAGCACAAAACATGTACTCTCCATTTGCCAAAGCATATAGAATACATGTTTCAGCTACTAACACTGTTACATTAGCACACGAACAGCTTGCCAGATATCATGGACGAGAAAAAACAGACCACCTTCTTGCTCAGGCTTTGATTAATGACTTACCAACACATTTATGGGCAGAGGGCCCCACTGATGTGGGCTTAGTGAACTGTGAGCCTGTGACATTCCGGGTTTACACATCTGAACCTTTGTGAATTAGATTTGGCTAATGCTTTCTTTTGTCTTCCTCTGGCTCATGAATATAGAGATATTTTTACACTACGTTGCAAACTACACTGGTCTCATACAGCCACTTAGAGACCTAGTTAGAGAACATGGCATGTGTAATTTAACAGCCCACCTAAATTGGACACAGGAAGCTGAACGCTCTTTCATTGAACTGAAACAATCTTTGGCTACAGCAGCAGAACTAGCCACACCAGACTACACTTTACCATTCTATTTAGATGTCTCTGGAACGGATACCTGTGCAAACGGCATCCTGTTCCAGAGAAAAGGGGGAGAGAGAGTAATACTGATGTACATGGAAAAAAAGACACCCTCAGTGCACACAACATGCAGCAGGAATAGCTAAGCTAATTCAGAAAACTGAACATATGGTCATGGGACACAGCTGTACGTACTCACAACACATAGTGTAGTCGCATATGTAAACTCAGAGACATTCACACTCACCCCACTGAGACAAAGGAGAATGAGCAAGATTTTGGAAGCACCAAACATTACCTTCACACATGATGGTATAAACATGGCAGAGCAGATAGAAGCTGGAGAGCCACATACATGTGCAGAGAGGGTAACCAGAGATGAAAAAGTCAGAATGGATTTACAGGCCACACCACTAACAGAGGCTAGAAATCTGTTCACAGACGGGTGCTGTTTCAGACATGACACAGAAGGACTCAGAGCGGCATACGCAGTTGTTGAAGACACACGGGAAGAGATGAGAACGCTAAAAGCAGAAAGACTGGAGGGACAGCAGTCAGTACAGAGAGCAGAGGTGAGAGCAGTGATCGAAGCACTCAAAATAGGGGAAGGACAACACATCAATGTTTTCGCTGATTCAGCATATGCAGCAGGAGCAGTACATGTGGAGTTGGGCCAGTGGCTGAGAGTAGGATTTCTGACTGCAGATAACAAACCCATAAAACATGAGGCAGAAATGAGAGAACTTGCAGAAGTCCTGTTGTTGCCTAGCAAGGTAGCTGTAATAAAATGCAAAGGTCATGGAACAGGCGCTGACAGGATCACCAGAGGAAATAATGCAGCAGATCAGGCAGCAAAGCAGGCAGCAGGCTATGTTGAACAGATGATTTTGATGTGTTCAGAAACGGACTTACCTCCCCCTGTTGACTGGAATGACTTAACACAACTACAAAACAAAGCCTCTCCACAGGAAAAGACTTTGTGGAAAGCGAGGGGGGCAACTGACACAGGAGGAGTATGGAGGATGGACGACCCATACTGCCACCTGGATTGAGACAAACTGCCATGGAAGAAGCACATGGGGGGACAAACTGTCATTAAATTTCTGATTAACACCTACATCCCTAGACATGGTTTTCCTGAAAAAATCAGATCTGACAATGGAACACATTTCAAAAATAAATACCTCCAGCAGGTGGAGGCTATGTTGGGACTGAAGCATGCTTTTGGTACTGTTTATCATTCACAGTCTCAAGGAAAGGTGGAAAGGATGAATCAAACCTAAAACAAAAATTGGCTAAAATCTGTGCACAGACCAAATTTATATGGGTTCAAGTATTATCTATTGTATTGATGTTCTGGTAATAACGCCATATAATCTACACCTTATGAGCTTCTTACAGGTCGATAGTTTCCTGGACCAGCTGGCCGGCTGAGACTGAAAGAGTATGTATTATGATATTAACATAAACCATAATGAATTTAAAGCTTTGGTGTTAGTATTTAGCCGAGTGGGTACTTCTGAGGGTCATCAAAAGGAAGTGGTCGGAGCCAAGGTGGACAGGTCCCTATCAGGTGACGGAACGCACCTCACACGCAGTTCGGCTGAGAGGAAAGGGGGACACCTGGTTCCACTGGAGCCAGTGCACAGCTGCAGAGGAGCCTCAACGATCTCTACAGGACGTCCACGCTGATCTGAGGGCGCAGAAGTCTGAATCGGCTGATTCAGATACGGATCCTGTCACAAAAGGGGCAGAATAATCCCCTGACAGGAATCCAGGATCCCGGGTAGTCTAACCCCAGGGATCCGAAGAAAGAAGACACATCCTGAGGACGAGAGGACCAGAGAACCAGGCGGGGCGCTGGACGATGAGGCAGACGGACAGGAACACATACATGAACTGATAAAACACAATTTTGAACATTCTTACTGTAGGATAATTTTCATTACATTTGAGCTGTTAGGAGTATCTGGGGGCGGGAACGGTGAAAGACCGACCGATTAAAATACCCCCACATACTATGATGTATAACATGTATTTGTTTTCTTGTTGAGATAACCATATTAGGGTTGTTCATAATTTTTTTGATCTATTGGTTACACTGCGAGTTCCCTGGACAGAGGTGTAAAACTACGTATTCATTTTTATATTAATCTTTATACTGTTCTACTTGTTACTTATATTATTTTTATATTATCCTATTGGTTATAATCATGGTTGTGGTTCTATTCCTCCTGACGGTCTATGTGTTGCTACAGATAGGTCAACACACTGTACTATTCGATCCATGCACTAACTCCACTAATACTTCCCGAAATACAGAATGGCACATGGTTCCTTGTCTGTGCTGTGTTTGTAGGTCATGACCCCTGTTGGAAGGTGGGATTTTGGCAGACACATAGTCTGCCTAATACAACCACCTCCACAATCCCAGAGAGTTCAGCAGTGCAGGGGAGCTTAGTGACAGGTAAGAATAATGCTAATTCAGGAGGGGTTGTTATTGTATCAGGAACAGAAGGATTGCCTACTGATCAATGGTTTCAGGTTGCTACAGGTGTCACTGGCTACAGGAATAATTGGCTTTTATTAGCTGAACAGTCAGCTAATGCATTCCAAGTTGATTGTGTGGTCTGCTTGGGACCCAGACCTTTGTTATAGGTGGTGTCAGCTTATCTGACCACTGACTGTTTTATACCAGTTATGACTCGCTCGGTTCCCCCTAAAAAAAAAAATGCATGGAATGGGATGTTATATTCCCCATCACCAAGCTATCTGAGAAACATCCTGTGTTTTCCACAAATGTGGCCCCTGGAGATTTTTCTTGTGTAAACCTTACGGTTACAGGTGCAAGTTTAGGACAGATTAACGAGACATGGTGAATGATCACTAACTTTTCACTAACTTTTTATTAGCTTTGAACACATGTTTACTGTTTGATTGCTCATGATCTTTTACTTATATGTTTGATACATATAACCTTTGTCACGGTTTTCTTTGGGTGTTGGACTCTAGTAGAGTCCAAAAGGGGGAATTGTGAAGTATACAAGGTTATTTACGCAATGACATGATACAGACCATGTATGTATTTGATTATATAAGCTTACACTTAGAGAAAAACACATCTATAACTCTTATAGAGAGTTAGGGAGGAACTCTCTGATGCGGTGAAGGCCGAAGCACTAGGAGGTACGGATGTAACATAATTCATCCAACATAGAAGGGGCAAAGTATTTCATAGTCATAAATATGTTAGACCAATTATGATAATTAGTAGGTGGAGATAAAGGGGCAACATGTCCCAATATGGGAATACCTACGAGGGTCTTGAAGAACTGTTTATCTATTATGCAAATGTACCTCAACTTTCAATAAAACAAGCCTGTGTCCAGGGGAGGGGCAGAACACTTATGGACGGGAGTGAAGCAGACTGAAAGGCCTGTGTTCACTAGGTGTTCTCCCTTTTGCAAAAGGTGAAACTACAAAACCCAGGGTATTTTCTTTCACTCAATGTTCTGAATACAGGAGACGGAATCTGACAATCCGGGGTGACCAGGGAAGGTCACGACACTATCCTTAACTGTGCTACATTGAATCAATGTGAGAGGTCTGTAAAGTATTTCTGTCTGACCTTTAATGTTTGATCATGTTTGATATTGCTACACTAGCAGAATTGATATTATAATATAGCAAACATTTATTTCCCAATTTGACTAATAGAATATCTATATTTGTATGTATATATTTGATGATATGAGAACTCTAATTTAGAACTATGTATGATATGATTTGTACTGCATTATTATTAGATAGATGGACTGTGTGCACATTAATTGGTCCTGTGCTGTGTGCAGGCCAGGGTTGATGGCGAGCTAGGATTGAGCTCTGCTTAGGCTCGAAGAATACGATTCAGCTCAACGTCTGGATCTGGCCCAGATCTCTTCTGGTTGGAGGAGTGGTAGGAGGCTCCTGCAGCCCCCTTTATTTTGAACTTTTGTCCCCTCGCTGCGTGTGGCCCCCCCATTGCTGGGTTTGTTAACTGTGTGTCATTTAAATATATATGGTACTTCAGCAAATCTTCATCTCCCTGTCTCTCTTTTACTCACTCCCAGAGCTGCTCCTACACTTCTGAGCCACTAGTCCAGGGGTCGGCACTCTGCGGCTCCGGAGCTGCATGAGGCTCTTTCATCCCTCTGTTGTGGCTCCCAGGCAGCGAGCTCATTTTTGGAAAAAAATAATAATAATATGAATAAATAATGGCCGTTTAATTTAAATGTATTTTATTTTATTCATTTAGTTTTTTCATAATAATAGTTGTTTCTTTGGAGATTGAGATGCTGTCGTGATTAAAATAAAACTTTGAATATTTTGTCAAAATATGCGTCATGGTCGCGTCCTGTGCGCAGCACCTGTGACACCGGACAAACTGGTGTTCGACAGCCTGCATGCAATGACATTCCCGACACTTATATGAACATGGAAAAGTTTGCATTTGGAGTCCTGTCAATCTTTGGATCCTCATACTTGAGCGAGCTGGTGTTTTCCATCATGAACTACATTAAAAGTAAACATCGCTCCAGCCTCACAGATCAGAGCTCAGTCCTTCGTGAAAATCAAAGCGACGTCTTCCAGTCCTGAAGTGGATACGATACGCTGTGCAGTGAAGTTCCAGAGCAGAACTCACATTAACCAGGTGAAAGAAATAATTTAACAAGCTGTTATTCTGAAAATACATATTTTTATATCGGACCCTGAACTAACGTGCTTCATATTCAGGTTGACTACTGTACTATGACGGCACACTGAAATCAAAATAACATATAAACTGGCATTTTTTGTTCAGATAAATATTATCTATATCTATCTATATTAGGCCTATATATAGATTCATTTTGCCTTTAACTTAGTCAAATAGGTGTAGATTAGTAGTTAGGGGTTTGTGGCTCCGAGTGTGCTTTATTCAGTGGGAAACCGGCCCAAATGGCTCTTTTAATGCTGAAGGTTGCCGACCCCTGCACTAGTCCAACTCAATACATCCAGATTTGTAGAGTATATCATATACATGCTACACAAATTAATGTGTGAGTAATCCAAGTATTCAGAATATGTTACTTAGACTGAGCAATGTTAAGTTTTAGGGCCTGTAATCTGTATTCAGTAACTGAATACTTATTAAAAGTATTCTTCCCAACACTGTTAGTAACATACGACACCAGGAGATGGAAAAAACAGGCATCAATCCATCTCTCATACTATCCAGTATAATTTATGATGTTGAGTGACTGAACAAAGCAGCATCTGCAGGGATTAATGAGGTTTTTCTGATTCTGCACAATATGCACTTTAGGACAGATTTAAAATGGTGGTCAGCCTCCACTCTATGAACCAGCTATTCACATTTTTTATATACATTTCTTGTTTACAATCTTCCAGTTTTTTTTTCATTTGACTCCCACAGGCTGCATGCACTCCCACCAGTCTCCTGGGCTTGAAATCTGCCATTTACAAACAGTAAGCGCCAGAGAGGAGGAAGGAGACGGCAATACCTCAGAAACAGCTCAGTCATTTCAGGGTAGGAGACTTTTCACAATTCCAACTAAGTCATTCATATGGAAATATAATCAAATATAAAGAAAATAGAAACCTAGTCTGAAGGAAATATTGGCATTTGTAAGTCATACAAAATGTATGGTTTGTAAAAGAACTATAAAGCAAGGAGCAAAAACAAGTAAACACAGCGCTCAGAACCTGTGGCTGCGCCTGGCGTGTGGAAACGATTCGGAATTAGAAAATTCTGAATACAAGTTTGATAGAGCAGCATCTAATGAGCGTTTTAAGACTAAAATGGAGTCTGCAGCTTGAAATTTCTAGGAGGAGATACATTTGGCAGATGACACCGAAATTGCTTAATATTTGAAAAACTATCATTTTTGGAAAAAAACGTGAAGTTGACCCGGAATGTCCTCTGGGAGATGAACAACAGATGAGCAACGGCAATCAAACAAAGAAGAAGAAGTAGAAAGAGGGTGAATAACAAGAGTTGATTGCCTAGCAACGGCAAGTTGCCTAGCAACGGAAATCAAACAAAAAAGATGAAAGAGGGTGAATAACAAGTGTTTTATTGCCTAGCAACGGCAATCAAACAAATGAACTGAACAAGGAGAAGGAGGGGGAAGAGGAACTAGAAAGACGAGCACAGCGACAGCAGAAGTTCAACAGAAGTTTTCCGCTGTAAGTGTTTTATCACATCTGAATGGCTGCTGCTGAGTCTCTGAGAGCTTTTATCAGCGAGCGGCTAACTGCTGCTGCTGCTGAAATATTGGGAGTGTTTGAACAAACTATCGTCCAGTACGAGGGAGAGCTGGACCGTCAGCGCAAACTGCTGGATCTGCTCCTGAAGCCTGAGATCAAGCTACACAGAACAGGTATGTAAACATGACAATGTCACGGAACAACAACGGCTCTGTGTGAAAAGAGTGACATTCAGCACATAGTGTTTCTGACAGGAGGACACTGACTTCATGACTTGGAGCTACAAATGTGTCCCTCCAGCTGTTCTCTCTCTGCTTTAGCTCCTCAGAGCTCTGTGCTTTGTTTATTTACCGTTGAAGTTACCGTCAGTTAGCATCAGAGATGCAGCGATTGATCGGCCATGACCGGCATCCGCAGATCAGACTGAGATATGCCAATTTTATGCCGGTCAAGCGCGCCACATGATCGGTCGCGTCACAACCGTTAGCTTACCTTAGCTTAGTTTAGCTTAGCTTAGCTTAGTTTAGCCTAATCCACCAGCTCAATCCGCTGGTGGAAGTGTGCTCACCTGTATGTGCGCATGTGTCTGCGTCCTATGTGCAGACTGTATGAAGTTACATTTAATCAGTGAATTAGTTAATGATTTGCTGCCTGTCAAATAAGATAAATAGCATAAGGCTGTTTAGTTTGTTTAATTAGTTAGCAGCACAAACATGTTCATCTCTCCAGTTTCAGACTGCATGGTCTCCTAAATATACACATTGTGCTTCTGATCAACAGTAATCTGTTAATCTCTGTATTATTTGTCTGTGCTTAATGCTAACTAGGAATCCCGATTCTGATTTCCAGTTTTTGATTGAGTTTGACCTGCTGTTGATTTTAGCTGATTACGATTTCATTTTTTCAAACCACTTTACAGTAGAGCCACCGGACCCGAGCCTGTGTGCCCCAGTGTGGGCTTCACACACTAATAACTCTACTGTAATTGTTATAACACAGACCATACACATCATGAAAGTGCAGTTATAGAACAACATATTGCAAACTTACCAGTGTTTCCTCTGCCATTATATATGGGAGCAGCTATTTTCTATATAGCAGCATTAAATTAAAATGGGCTCCAGCCTGAATAAATTACATTTGCATGCTTGTTTGTTTTCCTCTCTCTTTCTCCATGTCAGAGAGACTGGATGACAAAAGGCGTCACTCCGGTGCATCGTAGTATATAAGGTGTGCAATGTCTGGCCGTCGGATTTTATATGGGCAGTTCTTATTTTTTTAAACTCATTGTGTAACGTTTAGGTGAAGTTCTGAGCAGACTATTGTCAGCTCACTGTCTGCGTCGCCATGATGCGTCACATGGGGCTGTAGAGCTTGGACGCTGGGTACAACAACTGTTGGGTGAAAGAATTTATTCTGCATGGTGTTAACATGCAGTGTGTTCAGATATATAAGTATTCATGTTTATATGTGTTTATCACTTAATAATGTGATTTTCATACGTGTTTATGTGTTAGGAAATTTTATAGAAAATCAAAGTAATTCGAGGATACTAAATGTATTAAGAAGTAATTTCATAGTGTGTCATATAACGTTGTTTTCTGCAGTTCGGGCTGTGGCAGATGAGATCAGTTGTTTTTCTGCTCTCTGGAGCTCCGGTTGGTACGAGATGGTCATAAATTCAGACTAAGGACAGCAGCACCTCTGACCTGATAAAAGCCAGATTCTAAAGGAATGTGTTTTTCTCCTGAGTGCCCCATGTTATGGTCATCCCTAGATCGGACTCACAACCTATGAGATTTGAGGAATTGAAGTTTTACCTTATTTGGCAGTAAACACTAATGTTCTATTCGCTGTATGACCCAGGGTCTCTAGGGGGGCTAGTAGATGCCCCTGTGGGCCGGCAGGCGGAACGCCCATGTGGTATATCAATGTGTGAATTCCATGTCCAGTTGTTGTTGCGTTGTTCGTTGTTGCTGTGTGGTTGTTTGTTCTTGTTGGTTGTCCTGTTCTTGTGTTGTTCTTGTTTGGTTCTTTGTGTGCAACAACCCAGAGCTCTGCGACTCAGAATTTGCCTCATTGTTTAATAAATTATAATTTTGAGACCAGAATTTATCCGCTCCTTCCTTACAAACTAATTCAGGGGGTGATCAGAAGGAAACAAGGGGATTTTTCACCCCGACATGACACAGTTCAGAGAGGCTTTCTGAGAAAGTACTCCATGTAAAGTCTGCTCAGATGCTGCTAAACCAAAGCTGTGCGTTTGTTTGCATGTCGAGCTGAACTGTTCTCTCTCAAAAGGAGTTTTAGGTGGATGGCTTTGTTGAAGTTTCACCTAAGATCTGATGCTGCTGATCAATATGAAGCAGCTGCGCCAAATTAACGACGTCACGGTCACCTCGCAACCAGTTAGAGACGTCTGAGGAGAGCCATCCCACAGCGCCCCTCTTCCTTACAGCTAATTCGGACCATAGCATGCTAGCATCCTGCTAATGGCTGCTGATTGGTTAGTTCAGATTAGGACTGATGGTGACTGATGCTGTACAGTGGCTTGTGGTGATGTCACCTTGTGTCACATTTTCCTTTGAACAGGAAAAGCAGCAGTTTTTTTTCTGTAATTAAAGAAGAGAAAATAGAGAAGAGTTAAGTGATTGATTATTGGCACAGTGACTGTGAATTACCTCCATACCGCTGGCTTCCTATGTTGCTGCTCTGTGCTTGTTGTCATTGAGCTCTACCAACGTGCTGCTGATGCATGGGGCCGAAATCAAGTTTTAACACCAGACTGGTCATCGGTATTGATCGAGTTTTATATGAATCTGAACCAGAAATTTTTATCCTAACACGTGGTTTAATGTCTGACCCCGTGTGCTGACGGAGTCCTGATTGGCTGTAAGCAGCTGGTTGCTCAGCTCCTCCTCTGCGCCTCCTGCAGTCTCAGCTCCTCTTACCGTGTCCGGTGCGTGTTGTTAGCACAGCGAGAACACGGTGAGCCAAAGCTGTGAATGAATCAATAGCTCTCAGCAGAAAAGCACCAAAGTTCCTCAGTGTCGTTCCTCGCGCTGCATTTTTATCTGCTCCTGTGTGAGAGCGCTGAGACCGGTGCGTCTTGGGAGGACAACATTAAGTCAACGGGGCTTGTTGTAGCTTGTGAGGGGAGGTTTGGGACCAAAGATAAGGGTCCTCTGAACAGGCTGTGTTCTTCAGGAAAAGGCTCAGGTGTCAGCGAGGTTTGAAGCACAGAGCACTTAGCAGTTAACAGAGCAGAGGGAGCAGGATGCTGTTATATGACCTGGATCCCACCAAACATCTGGCTGCATCCTGATACGTCTGCACGTCCTGTGCTGTGGAGCTCACACCTCCTGACGGTCTTTGTCCTCCTGCAGCACGTCTCTCACATTCAGCGAGCCGCCTTCAGCTCTGTAGAAGAAAGAACATCGATTGAGAGCATCGTATGAATATCGACGTGCCGCTCCTGCTTCTGCCTGTCCTTGGCTCATAAAATATTCCCACGCTTATTTAAATCATGACCAGTCACCTGAGGACTCTGATAGAACCTGTGGAGGTTTATATAGACATGTATATATTTTACCAGCTCATGATTCTTCTTGGCAGAGAGTGATTTATGCTGTGGATAATGAGAACGCAGCCCTAAATGTGTGGAAATAGGCTTTCATGGGCTCCAGTCTAATGATTCTTTATAATGCTGGTTTCCTGGTGCTCCTGTCGTTCTCAGATATAACAAGCTGGGCCATCATCATCATCATTTATGAATAACAACATTAGCGGCCAGATGTAGCAAGTAAAAAGTGACAGTGCAAGCTGTGCAGGCCTGCTGCTGGAGGTGCTGTTCAGTCTGGATGTGCTGCTGCAGACATGCTGCACATGCTGCTGTGTCCCTGAGCACAGCCAGGCTGGTCCAGACCAGCTCCGGGTGAGGACCACACAGCTGTGTCCCACTGCAGGTCCTTTAAAGGACAGCTGCTCCTGTCACACGTGTTCCATTTGTTTATCATCTTTTGGTCATTAAGTTCACTTTGTGCTGTATAAAGGTCTTTGGTTCTGGTTCAGATGATGGGTGGGTGGATGTTCTCTTGTGTTAAGTTGGTTCTGTTTCAGTTTTTTTCTACTTCCTGTTTTGTTTTGGTAGGCAGTTTGTTTTACTTCCTGTTGTCTTTCCTCCTCTGTGATTGGCTGCCCGCCCTCGTTGTTCCTGCCTGTGTCTTGGTTCTGTGTATCCTCCATCCTTTTTATTCGCAGCATCACCATCTGTGTGTGTTCTATGAAATCATAACAACCGCCGTCTCTGAGGAGACTGCAGCTCTGCAGCCCACATCTGCACAGGAGAATGAAGAAGTGAGCCGACTGTCTTCAGCCCACAGTGCAGGTATGAACACAGACAGACACCCTGACGCCTCTTATTCATTCAGAATATCTTTGAAAGTCTTCATCACAGTAGGGCTGCAACGATTACTTTACAAGTACTCGAGTAATATTCGAGGGCAAAATGCATCGACAACTAATTTAGTACTCGATGACTCGTTAGAGACGTCATTGGGGGGTTCAAAATGTGTAAACTGTACACACACGCACACACATACGCGTTTTGGCGCCCGGCATGGAGGCGGTCACGGCCTGAAGCAATGACACTGCAGCGGTCCAAAGCAGGTATCCATTAGCTGTTAGCTGCAGCCGTATCTATGGGAAAACTATGACATTTACGTGTGATCCGAGTACTCGAGTATTCGCAAAAATAATTGCAGAGTATCAAAATACTCGTTTGTTGCAGCCCTACATCACAGTGAGGTGGTTCAAAATGACAAAAACTGCAGAACCTGACCTTTCTGAGGACACACACTGCCGGCCTGTGTGACGGAGCGCAGGCAGGAGATAAACTGATGAGAGAGTGTCACACAGCAGAGCCTCAGTGTTACAGCGCTGTGCTCTCAGGCTTCTCTTCAGCACTGTGATCTACAGTGTGCTTCTTTTGTCCAAATGTCTCAAAATGTCCACCATCCTGGGCTGATGTGTCCAGGTTCCATCAGTCCCCTGAAGTGTACTCAAAGCTGTCACTGCAGGTTAGCTAATACTGACATCAGTGATGTCATTGTTTCAGCTGTACATGCTGGACGATGTGTAACTCAGTCTGACTGAGACCTTGTTACACAGGTATGTGTAAAAACGGAGACTTTTCCTTCCTTTGTGCCTTTTATTTACACATAAACGGAGTTTTCACCTATGAAAACAATTCTTTCTAAAAACTCTGTGTATTTGTGTTTGAACTGAAAAAAACGGAGTTTGCAGCAGTGCGTCAGTTGGTACGACCTTTTTTTTGTGTAGTACGGCTGCAAGAGCAGCTGTAGTCTAGTAATGGAAGTAATGGTAGCGTTTGCATTTGCAAATACAGCTCCTCGTGCTGTGTAGAGGAGCAGAGACATGTTAGGTCTCGAGTTTCAGCAATTTTGGAACAACGTCTGACACAAAGAGGCAGACTGCTTCGATGAGGCTTCTGATTGGCTTGCACGGCTTTCTCCTTCTGCCAACACTGCCCCCCACAGGCCTGGCGTAGTCATGACGGCTCTCTGAGCGTATTTATGCGGGTTAATGTAAACAGAAACGTTTATGAAAACGATGATGTGTGCACAATGTTATTTGGAAAACGGAGGGAAGGAAATGTTCGTTTTCACAGATACTCGTGTTTGTGGAAACGGGGTCTGACAGGTTAAACAGTGTTTCCATGATTCAACTGTCAGTGTTTCCTTTGACTGCTGCAGCAGTTGTTGTGCTGTCTGTTGTTATTTGGCTTCAGTGTGAAGGAACCTGCTGGCTGACATGCAGCAGGTCTGCTGCCTGTTGTCTCCACAGAGATCCACAGTTAACGTTCAGGAAGCAAACCCATCTAGGGAGGAATTACTGTAGCCCTCACAGCTAAGAGCCAGGAGGAAAAATCATTTGGAAAATCACATTAATCAGCTGCGTGCTGCTAAATGTTTAATTTTTATTGATGCCTGACTTACTCACACTATCGACAGATGCGGGCCTGAGAGCCAGAAACTGAGCCAGGACTCAGGTCATCGTCCAGGAAGTGATGAGGAGCTGCCTGAGGCCACCGACTGATCAGGACCAGCAGACATGAGCTGTGAGGTTGAAAGTTAACCCTTTATTTTACCAGAATTCTCCTTAAGAGGATAAAGGTTAAATAATGGTATAAAGGTGAGATAAACTAACACACACACACAGAATCATGATGGACTATTAGCTTTAGACATCCATATGTATAGCATGAAAGTGCATTTAACCCTTTGAGCTCCTCTTCTGCTGCCTCTGATCATCAAAGAGTTCTTTCAACTCATTAAGTTTCAAAAGAAACTTGAGCAGCATTTGAACAGACTTCCCAGCATGCACCAGCATGCACCTCTCCTCCTTTAATGTGTTCAAGAACAGTGAAATGATGGAAATGTGTTTTAGGTGCAGAGCTGGAGGTTTGTAGCTGTGAGGTGTAAATGAAAATATAGATCACAATTAGCACGTTCACACTGACACGCTGTTCATGTGTCCGCGAAGGGCTCTCAAGACTTCAAGTGTTTCTGTGTGAGCTTCCACTATATTGAATACATTATTTGATCTATACTAAAATCATGAATGACACAAAGACAAACACTGCAGTGCTCCCAGGTGACTGGTGGATGCTGCTTTTGTTTTACCTACAGAAGCAAACACTTTATTTTGTCATTGTTTCAGAGACAGATGAGCTGAGCAGTTCTATTTTCTGATTGGCTGATAGGTCGCTAATTCCAGACAGCAGCAGTCTGCCTTTGACTGGATTGTATGACAGAAGTGAATCACTCCTCTGTGTGAGAAGTGCCCTGTGTGGCTGCTGTGTGAACGGCTTGAATATAAACTAGAAAAGGCAGTTTCTGAAGAAAATGCAAGTTTGATTGCAGAAGCTGCAGCATTGCTTTGAAAGCTTATCTGAACGATTGCTTTGAACTCTAAAAATATGAAAAACCACATCAGATTGCATATGAATAGAAGCTGAATGGCAGAACAAGAGCTGAATTACTCTGAACACAAGCTGAATCAGTCATAAGAGCAGCTGAATTAATCTGAACAGCAGCTGGATAATTGCTTTGAATAGAAGGTGAATTGTCTGATCTTGGAATAATAGCTGAGGCTTAGGGAGACTAAATGATTTTTATGTGGACATGTTGTTTTGCGATTCTGGAATCAGATCTACTAATTCCAGCCTGTAACCCTTCTCCTTATGTCCATTGCAGATATGGCAAACAACAGATCATCAGCCAAATAATACCATCTACTGTAACCTTAAGTAGACAACAGCTTCCTCCCAGCTTTTTTTTTGAGTTGAGTCTAACATCAATGTAACTTCACAGAGAGCTCCACCGTCTCTCCAGTCCCTGGGTTTACATTTCTCTGGTCTCTCTATCACACAGAATGGAGTTCGCCCCAATACGCACAGACACACACACACAGCATGTGCGTAAATGCACACGACTCTCTCTCCCTCTCTCTCTTTAAATGAACGCGATGAAGTTGCACTTATCACTCACTACTGTTAGTACTCACCACGAATCTGACTGTATGAAGAAACCTGTTGCTAAGATGTTAGCCTCCTCTGCAGCTGTGTTTCTCCTTCTTCTCTGATCCTTCTGTTCTCCGCGTTTAGTCCAGTAATCACGCTTGAAATTATTCTCCTTTAGGACGCCTATTGCTTTGCACTTCAGGCAGGTTCGTCTCCACGGAACTCCCCAAAATATCCTGCTGTGTCTGTCTTTGGAACTGACCAACAATACCTTTATTGCAAAAAGGTGTACCTTTATATACCTTTGGGCTGTTACCGTGGTGACAGGCTGACACAGGATCAAAGGTATGCCTTTGAATCAAAGGCATGCCTGCCTGTATCCATGGCAACCTGAATGTTTATTGCTGCTCTTAATGCCCCTGACTGCAGCTCTCTCTGTCTCCCTCCTAATGTGTTTCCAATGTAAAAACACCCTCTAAACAACTTCTGTTTTTGTCCCAACTGAAGCCTTCAGACAAAAAATATGGACACCGCCAGAATCACAAGATGTTGCTCTACAACACAGTATATGCGATGTGGACATGTAGCAAACAGCTCCATAGCGATGAATATGGCAGATATCATAATGATTGACAAAGAAGTAATACTGAATACTATACAGCTGAAGGATGATCAATATGACAGATATAATGCCTAAAGTCTGATAAAGACTACAAATATGGCTGTTTTGTATGCTTCTTGTGTGACAGCCTGTCACCATGGTAACAGCTCTGCCTGCCTAATTAAGCTTAAGTAATGTTGGAGAGAGAGGTGTGTCAGCCTCCTGTTACTCCTCTCAGGGCAGATCCCATGTATTTTAATGGGGGGTTGCACCCTCTGAACAAGTGCTTGGTGTGTCCAAACCGAAACACTCAGACAAATAAATAAGTTTATGTTTGTGACAGGTTCTGATCAGCAGGAGTTTTCAAGTGTACATTTTTTAGTTAGGATGCTAGCAGATATGCAGTTTAGCTAAGTTACTTCTGGCTGGCTATGCTAGCTTAGATTGCTAGCCTTCTAATTTTACACACACACACACAACAGTAAAAAATGGACTGTACCCTGCACATACACACTGACTGTTTACATGCTGACATGTTTGCATGCAGTAACAGTAACTGCAATACTGTTTATCTATTTCTTTCTTTATGCACCTTAATATCCAATCCAATAACTGCACATGTACAGCTGTTTACCTCCTGACAGTTGCACTATGATTCATTCTCTGCTCAATTTGCACAACAGCTGATGTAGCACACATGCACATTTACATGTATATGTATGTAGCTTCATTTACTTCCATAGTTTATATTTTTGTGTACTTATTTGCATCTTTGCAAATAATTTTGCTCTTCAAATTGCTCTTTTGCAAATTATTCTATTTTGACTTCTTAAACCTTTATGGCATTCAGTGTGAGCAGCAAAGTAAGAATTTCATTGTACAGGGAAACCAGTTTCTATACTGTGCACATGACAATAAGCCCTTTGAATCTTGAATCTTGAAAACAGAGCACCACAAGCCAGGGGCTCGAGGCAGACCTGGATGCTAAATTTTAATTAATTTGAACAACCCTACCCAGCAGGCTTACATGATTAGCAGACCAATCATTAGCTTTAATTACACATTCAAGCAGCTTACAAACGGCCAGCTAGCATTCAGCAGCTAACTGTAACTTAGCATGATGCTATTGGGAAACATTAAGTAAACTGCATCCTGTTTGTGTTGAGCTCAATGCTGAAAACATTAGGAGAGTGATGTTCTCTCTGGCTCCAAGGTGGAGTTACCTTCAACGGGTGGAGGCGGAGCCACTTTGTCCATCTTTATTTACAGTTTATGGATGAGGTGGTTTAAGTCCGACGCAGTGCTCAGTGAACCTTCAGTCTGACCAGTTAACTCAGGCAGCAGATGAAGTTAGGTTTTTAGGTTGAAGCAGCTTAAAATGATTTACAGAGCTGCACTGGGAGGTGTGTGGAGTTAAAGGAACGAGTTAACCTTTGCTGACCCGTGGCAGTGGTCGGCAGCAGAGCTCTGTCAGCGGGGATTTGATGACCCCTGAGTCAACCTCATCAGTTTCCCCCTGTGGACAAACAGCACAGAAGCTCCAGGCAGGCTGTTCATGTATCACCAGCAGAATCTGCTTACAGCAGCCGGCGGCGCCGCACACATCACGCTGCGAGGACGCCGCCTGTGTCATGTACACCTGCAAGATAAGGCAAGTCAGGTAGAAAAAAAGTGGAGTTAATGGAAAAAAACAGAGTCAAACTGTGTAGTTAAAGTGCAGCCGGGATTTTATCAAAGTCCAGACAGCGTGGAGGTATGCAGTGCAGTGATTACACTGAGTGTGTGAGAGAGAGGCCGACCACAGGTTTTCATTTCTCAAAGAAAATGAGCAGTCAGTGCATGAAGAATGATGCTCCTCTGATAATATTTTCATAGGAAAAAGGGAATTTAAGGCTCATATTTTCTATCATGAACGTGAGGGGCTGCATTACTCAAGACAAACACTGCTTCAGACGAGGACCTGCAGCCTTATAATGCTCTCATCCTCCAGCAGATCAACAAGACACCACTGACTGAACAGCACCGTGCTACTGTAGCACTCCGTGTCCTGTGGCTGTTTGCCAGGATATCGTGTGACCTTTGAAAGTTCATGGATGAGCCAGTTTGGCTGCTCTCCATCCTCCAGCCATCTTTTCCTGCAGAAGCACCAGCTCAGCAGACGGCACAGGGGAATAAAGAAAGAAGAGGAGGACAGAGAGGTGGAGAACTCATTAACAGAATTGATGCAGTCTGCTTCTACCCGGTGCTGATGCCAATACTCTTCCCCGGCTGATTTCTTTGTTAACACCAAACCCAGTAATCAGCCACCTTCAGCACAGAAGGCAGAGGTCTGCAGCAGCCCGCTAATGATTCTGTTTACACACACTGAAGGATGACAGTTATCACGCATGTAGCAATAGATTTACTCACAGCGGAGAAAAATATCTTTCAGCTCTTAATGTTTTAACCATGTGCAGTCAGTGGAGGAGGACTCTAAGCTGAACAGTGGAAGCACAGATTGTTCTGGATGATCCACCTGATTCAGTCTCAGCACAGACCTTCTGTAACCACAGAGCTCGCCTTTAATTCTTTTTATCTTAGCTTCGAGTTGATTCTTCAGACCTGTGTGCTCATCACACACTGAACCCGGTTGGTTTTTATCACATCTCAAGTCACGTTCGGTGTTCCACAGGGTTCAGTCTCAGGTCCTGTTTTATTACATTCATGTCTCTGTCTCAGAGCTGATGATGGCACAGCAGAGGACACAGATGTGGACAGGAAGCTGAGTTGATGATGTTAGGACGTTACATTGAAAGGTTTCATTTATTGGTGTAGTGCAGGTCTGAGCAGCTAAAACGTGACTTCTGAATGTGAACATGTTTACTTGTGTTGATTAACAGAGGCTTCCTAAAATGTTATTGGACCATTACCATCACTGCATGAATCATCAGACCTCTGGAAGTTCAGAGAGCTCGTATGATGTGTCTGTGAAGCTTCAGCGTTTTCTGCTTGTGTCTGTCATGTAAAAGCTGTTTTAGAGTTTTCATGTTTATCCACTGAACACACACATTCTACACTGTGTGTGTGTCTGTGTTTATGTGTGTGTGTGGAGATCAAACGTGACTTCAGAAGAAAAACAAACATGGAGGACGACAGATGTCGTCAGCTGTGATGTGTCTCCATGAGACATAGTAAAGACACGCATGTTGTTGATGCCATATTCCCCCCGGTGTGTATGTTCTCCTGGGCCGTGTTGTTGTGTGTTTTGGTTGGAGCCATGTTTGTCAGGTCGGTGGTGCTTCCTGGTCTGCTCGCTCGCTCTGATTGGCTGTTGGTGTGTTTGTTTGTCGTACTTTGTGTTTCTTCATGGAAGAACTGCAGATCTCACTTCAGGATGAAATCAGGATGTTAACCTGAGTTTTTCTGCCTGAGCTCACACAGTGATTCACAGACATGCTGCTGAGAGTGCTCCAGTGCAGAGCGGCCTTTGTATTCCAAAGACGGACCCCGGCCTGCACACATACAGTCCACACAGCTCGCCCTCTGCCCGGATCATTAGATCAATAACCGTCTTTCTGCACTTTCATTCACTTAGATTTGCCATCAAACAAAAGAAACATGGATTTAAGGCGCGGAGACATTTAGAAATATGAGCGCTTTGTTTCTGCTCTCAGAGATTACAGAGCTTTATCTGAAACAGTCATGAAGTGAAGCTTTATTTGTGGGTGAGTGACGCAGTGTTTACAGCAACATGCTGATTCCTTTATTTGTTATGTGACTCACATTTCCAGCAGTTACAAATAAAGTAGCTGCCTGGTGTCGTGCACAATATCTCAGCAGTGGAATCTGTGTTTGTTTCGCCAGCTGCTGCTGAGGAAGCGGGACTTTCAGTAATCCTTCCACAACCGTGAAGCTTTACACAAACTCACAAATCATTTCCTGCTGTGACTCACGGAGGAAGCGGCACAGCTACACGGCTGAGGTTTAACCTGTGTGCTGTTTGTTCTGTCCAACACTCACATGCTCACTGTGGGAGAACACACACAAACCCGTCCTCCATCTTTAAAGGATCCATCCTCTGCAGGAAGGATCTTTCCTTTCAGTGAATCGCTGACATCATTTAATGTATTCACACAGACAGACTCTACAACAACAACACTGTTTTTTAATGCCTAACCCAAAACTAACGCTGGTTCTTAGACACACAAATGTTCTCTTGCTGCCTCATATATCCAGCCAGTTACCATGGTAACCAGATCATCAGTGTTATTCAGCTCACCTGTCAGTGATCAGAATGTGATGATTGATTGGTTCATCATATATACCGGTAATTTCCTTCCAGTCATTAATACAGTCCTATCTCATTCAGAAGGGTGAAGGTTGTCACAAGGAGGCAGGTGATCATCGGGAGGAGGGAGCACACAAGGAAGGAGGAAGACAAGACACCTGAAACGAGAGGAGCCACAAGTGCTTGGCTTGTCTGGGTTGCAGCGGTGGAAATCCCTGAGGATGGGTAACGTTGGTATCCAGGATCTCTCCTCCGGGCCATATCCCTGCCAGTCTACGAGGTACTGGAGCCCCCTGCCATCCAGAACTGTTGGCTGGATGGCAGTCGATGAGGCATGGAGGTGGTGGAGTGGGAGTACAAGCAATAGGGCG
Organism: Parambassis ranga; assembly: GCF_900634625.1. Classification (NCBI taxonomy): domain Eukaryota; kingdom Metazoa; phylum Chordata; class Actinopteri; family Ambassidae; genus Parambassis; species Parambassis ranga. The sequence continues at coordinate 4,169,782 of NW_021144767.1, forward strand.
TACAAAGTGTTCTGCCAAACAGGGACTTGAACCTGGACCCTCTCTGGCTCAAGACTTGTTGAAATAGCATAGAGACACTCTCAGTCTGTCCACATCAGTGTCAGTGAAGATTTATTTTATTTATTTATTAAGTGTTCATCCTGGAGCTGTTCTAAATTTGCTGTGGACAGCACACTTTTCATGTCAGGATGGCCGAGTGGTCCAAGGCGCTGCGTTCAAGCTGGGGAACATTCGTCCGTCTAAGATGGGGAAGAAGGGGGGAGAAGAAAGGAAGAGGAAAAAGAGGGGAAAAAGGGAAAAATGAAAAAAGAAAGGAAAGTTGTGGAAACATATCTAATTTATGTACGTATTTCAGGATGCAGAAACTCAAATTGACACTTTTAGGATTTTCCTTTGGACCACAGCTTGGATTCGAACCGGCGACCACAGGAATGCTAGTGTTGATCTGCATCTGCTACATTTTTGGCATCATTTTTACAAATGGACATATGGATAAACGTTTTAACAGTCTGCCTAAAGTAAACGGAGTGTTGCTATTAAGCAGGGACTCTCCTGTGTTGTACTCTATTTACCTTTGTTGCATAATACAGACCACAGACACTTGAATGAGACTGTTTCGGGTTTATTAACTCAAAATCATATTTTCTTACATCCCAAATAACGCTGTAATCCGACCCATATTTACAAATAAATGTCCCTTCAGTCCCGATCAAAAAGTAACGGGCAAACAGACGAACAAACAAAAAACTCCTCCTGGTGAACCCCACACGGGATCCTCTCTCTCCCTGGGCGATCCTTGTCCATAAAAACAAATGGTTATTGTCCGTATTTTTTTTTTCGAATCACGGGTCCCTCTTACTCTCCCCGTTTTCCCGTTTTCCTTCTCCTGTCTGCCACCGCTGTCCTTCACGTCTCTCTCCTTTCACCCACAGCATGTCAGCTGGCAAAATAGATCACCCAACCCCCGCTGTCCTCTGACACGCCATGTACCACAACAATATAAAATAAAATATTACAAAGAATGCCGTAGCTTTAAGCAGCATTAAGGGACAATGTTTATTTACAGGAAGACATTTCTATATGGCCATACACCATAAAAATCTAAATAACTTATGTGGTAGTGCTGTGGTAGTGCTTAAACGGTGCTGTGGTAGTGCTACAACGTGGGTGGAAATACTTTGATTCTCAGGTTTGGTGTTTAAACACTGCACCTTAAATAACATTAGTAAGCACCGAGTGGCAAAAACAAAATCCACTTTGTGTAACGACCGTAACTCAACAAATCTATCAATCTATAAAAACGTCAACACAGTACAAGAGTTTACATGACACACAAACGTAAAATAGTGTCACACGGCACTGTAGCAAGTGTTTAATTACCGTACCGACTGTTTTTCTCGCTAGCTAGTGCAGAATGAATGACGACCGGTATGCGCCATACTGATTCTCTGCTCCAACATTTGTCCACCGTGATTGGTCAAATATTGGAAATGTTGGACAGTGGGGAAGAAATCCGCTAGCTGATTGGGCGCACCTCCAGCAATTGAAGGCTTGTGATTGGCTCTTGTGTCCAACATTTTCCAACATTGTACGGACGATCCTTCGCCAGCTGGCGTTCAGGTCGCAGTCTCCACTGGAGGCGTGGGTTCAAATCCCACTCCTGACAGTTCTGTTTATTTCCTCTGGAGGGGAAATAAGTAATCATTTAAGACATTGACTGACTTAGATTCTAACCCAGACCACAGAAGCCAATTGGATGATTTCATCTGATATGATGAGACATTACACCAAACCTACAGGGGTTCTTCCTGTTTTTTCTTGCCACTGTTGCCCTTAAGGAGGTTCAGTCTCTGGCTCTGATTGGATGACATCACAGGGTGCTGTTAGGTTAGGGATTTAAGTCCGGAATTTTGTCTACCATTCTGGAATCCTGTCTACCATTCTGGCATGGATGGATGTCTATTCTGGTATGCTGCCGCTCGTTCTAGATTTCTGCCTTTCAATCTGGAATGCTTTCTTTCAACCTGGAATGCTTTTCATTCCAGAATGCTGTCTTGCTGACTTTTGTCCCGGAATGTTGCCTTCCATGTCGGAATGCTGACTTCCATGACGTCACAGGCCGCTGTCGGGTTAGGGGTTTAATTCCGGAATGCTTTTCATTCCAGAATGCTGTCTTGCTGACTTCTGTTCCGGAATACTGACCTCTGTTCCAGAATGTGTGCTTTTCGTCCAAGGCGCTGTGTTAAGGTTTCACTTCACTTTCTAGTTTTCTTTCAGTTTTTGTCATGTCAACAGGCATAGTTGACAATAACATCCTCACCTACAGTGTAATACTCAGAGTTTTTCATGATATCATAACAGGACATAATACATCTCTGTACATTTCTCATCTGTATATCTGCATATCTTATGGTTGCTCTGTACATAGTCTTTATTTCTACTTTATCTATTGTTATGCTGCTCAGGACCTTGTTTTCATGCTGCTGCAATGGAATGGAAGGAATGCTGACAACCAACAAAGGACATCAAGGCATCACTCAACAGAAAGAAGACAGCCTTCTTGAGTGGAGACAGAGAGGAGATGAGGAGGGCCCAGGCAGAGGTGAGGGAGAAGATTGGAGAGGGCAAGGAGAGCTACAGGAGGAAGCTGGAGAGCCAACTTGCCCGGAACAACTTGAGGGAGGTATGGAGTGGCATGCGAACCATCACCGGCCACAATAGGATCTCTGACCAGCTGATGGATGGAGATCTGCAGGAGGCCAACCAGCTGAACCTGTTTTTCAACAGGTTTGATAGTCCACTCCCTGACCACCCTCCCCCTCCCTGTGATGCACCATTAACACTTGTCTATAACAACAATGTACCTCCTCCTCCCCCTCCCCCTAACCATACTAACCAGTTTCACCTTCCCATCAATAACATCACCCTACCCCCCTTACCCCACCTTCCATTAACAACCCCCCACCCTCCCCCATCAGATCTCTCTCTCTGCTCTTCTGTGTCCACAGTTACCATCACCACAGAAGATGTGAGGAGGGAGTTCAGTCGCCTACGACCGGGAAAAGCTGCAGGACCGGATGGACTCAGCCCCAGAGTTCTCAGGGACTGTGCCACACAGCTGTGTGGGGTCTTCCAGCACATCTTCTCCCTGAGTCTGGGCCTGATGACTGTCCCTGCCCTGTGGAAGACAACATGCCTTGTTCCTGTGCCCAAGACCAAACATCCAAGCACACACAGCGACTACAGACCAGTTGCTCTGACTTCACATGTGATGAAGTCTCTGGAGAGGCTGGTCCTGAAACACCTGCGTGCTGTTGTGGAACCATCGCTGGACCCCCTGCAGTTTGCTTACCAGCCCCGTATTGGAGTGGAGGACGCCATCATCTACCTGCTGCACAGAGCACACACCTACTTGGAGGAGGCAGGTAACACTGTTAGAATCAGTTCTTTGATTTTTCCAGTGCGTTTAACACCGTGCAGCCTGCCCTTTTGAATATGAAGCTCCTGGACATGCAGGTAGAGACCCCACTGGTCACCTGGATCACTAACTATCTTACAGGTCGACCACAATTTGTGAGGCTGAGGAACACCGTCTCGGACACGATAGTGAGCAGCACGGGGGCACCCCAGGGCACGGTACTGTCTCCATTCCTGTTCACACTCTATACATCGGACTTCAGACACTGCTCACAGTCCTGCCACCTGCAGAAGTTCTCGGATGACTCTGCCATTGTGGGCTGTACCAGCAGAGGTCGGGAGGCGGAGTATATGAGTGTGGTGGACAGCTTCGTGGAGTGGTGCAGACAGAACCACCTGCAACTGAATGTCACAAAGACAAGAGAGCTGGTGGTGGACTTCAGGAAGCACCAGACACTCCCAAACCCGGTCAGCATCAAGGGTACCAACGTGGACATTGTGGACAGCTACAAATACCTGGGTGTCCACATTGACCACAAACTGGACTGGTCCACAAACACAGAGGCAATATACAGGAAGGGACAGAGTCGCCTGTATCTACTGAGGAGACTCAGGTCCTTTAACGTCTGCCAGACCATGCTGCAGATGTTTTACCACTCGGTGGTCTCCAGCGTCATCTTCTACGCTGTAGTGTGCTGGGGCAGCAGGATGAAGACGGCCGACACCAACAGACTCAACAAGCTCATTAGGAAGGCTGGCTCGGTGCTGGGAGTGGAGCTGGAGTCTGTGGTGGAGGTGACGGAGAGGAGGATACTGAGGAAGCTCCTCAGTATTCGTAACAACACGTCTCACCCCCTGCACGACACACTGCTGTCCTACAGGAGCACATTCAGCGGTAGACTGAGACTACCGAGGAGCAGCACAGAACGCCACAGGAGGTCCTTCCTGCCAGTGGCCATCAGACTGTATAACTCCTCCCCTTTCTGTAGGGAGAAGCGCTAGATAATCATGTCAGGCATCACTGTCATTCCCTCCACTGGTCTATATTTATGTTTACTTAGCACCTTACATCTCCATATTTGTATCCATGTATCATATATTGTGCTCATACTGCGTACTGTACTCTTATTTTGGATTATAGTGACACTTATACTCTGTACTTAACTGCATTTAATGTAACTTGATACCTCTGGCACAAGAATTTCCTTCGGGATTAATAAAGTTTTATCTTATCTTATCTCTTATCTTATCTTAGGTCATAGCAGCAGTCACCTGATGAGGTCATGTATCAGCTGAACTCAATTAAATTGAATTTTCCATCCAATAAATGCAGCAGAAATAGAAACAGTAAGGTGCATAACATTCCTCCAGGACATAAACCTTTGCATTTCAATATACCAAATTAAGTTGGATGAAACCCCCACATCGCTGGGCTCCTGTCTTCACAACGTGTAAGCTGCCCTCCTATAGGGTTAAAAAACACAAACACACAACACTCATGTTGATCCTGAGCATCACATAAACATGTGAATCTTTCATTAATATTGAAGTTCCTCCTTTGTTCTGGGAAACTTACAGAAGCTTCTTTGAGAAGTGGTTCAGCTGGGCCATGAACTTCAATGCAGCGGCTTTATATTCCTAACCAGAAATCTTTGTTCATATCTTTACCAATGTCAAACTAAGAAGAACATGTGCTTTGTGTTGTTCTTCCACTGACTGAAACATGAAAAAAAAGCTGTCACACATGGCTCGTTGGTCTAGGGGTATGATTCTCGCTTTGGGTGCGAGAGGTCCCGGGTTCAAATCCCGGACGAGCCCTCATCTTTGAACTTCAGTAGATAGGATGGCTGCTTCATGTTTACATTTACAGCACATAAGTTCATATTCCAACTTAGTCCCTGTAAACAGCTGTCTGCTCAAACTCTTAGAAGCAATCATTCTAGAACTGCACTGCACTGAGGACCAATGTCCAGGGAGAGCTGAGGAAGAAGTACAGGGGCTGTAAGGCAGGAGTGAAAGTAGAGGCTGCACGTAGACATTTTAAGCCAGTGATCCCCTCGGCAATAATAAGGAATGTCAACTCAGCTGGGCCATGAAGTTCAATGCAGCGGCTTTGTGGTGATCTGCAAGAAGTCATCATTCACCTTGAAAACAGTAGTAGCACAAAACAGTATTGTTAGTTGTAGTTACTCTCACACAGAATTGAATGGCTATAAAGAAATGTGAGTTTTCATTTTACATTAATTAATTAATTACCAATTAATTAATAATTAATTGAATTTTTGCTCGTATCAAATGAATAAACTCCGATCTTTATTTACGGACTCCACAGCAAGATAGGAAACATTACAACAGCGAAGTCTCCTCCAGCAGATATTGGAAAGAATTCCACTCAGCCGAGAATCCGCGGTACGTTTAGTCATTGTGCTGCTTACGACCAAACGAAGCGCTGGAAGAACGTAACGTAGGTTGATTTGCACAGACACACATTTAAATGTGAAATTGTCCGGTTTGTTTATTTGTTTGTTTTTTCTGCTGCTGTTCTACAGTCTGAGTGAAAACATGCACTAGTGTGGGACATATTCCAGTCACAGGTTCATTTGCGCAGACACATGTTTTAACTTTAATAATCACTGATGTGACTTTTCTGAACTTTGTTTGTCTATTTGTCTGTTTAATTTTAATGTTGACATGCTTTGTGACCTTAAGATAAAAACATTTGAAGGACAAAGTTACTTTAAATGTTTGCTTCATTATTATTTTGAAGCAGTTTGTGCCTCAATATTATCAATACATATTTCCATGGCTGGTTGGTGCCTAATCACCAGCTTAGCCTGTTAGAATGAAGTAGTTAACTTGACTGATGATTTGTCGGTATCATGCTAGAACACTGTGCCAATTTAGAGTCAAAAACATGTAAGTGCAACTGTCATCAATTAATCGTCAAATTAATCGTTATCGGCTAAATGCCACAATTAATCGTGATTCATTTTTTTGCCAATATCGCCCAACCCTAATCAGTATATATAGTAATAATATGAAGTAGTTGAGATTTCCTGTGGATTTTAACAGGTTGTTAAACTATTTTACCTACAGAAGTAAACACTTAATGACTATTTCAGAGACAGATTCAACAAAAACTCGGTGACAAACTAATTACAAGTGAAACAACAGTTTTGTCAAACATACTGGTGCTGCTACACTAACAGCCTCCATATCTGAGGCCTTCTCTCATTTACAGAGACAAAAAACTGGTAAATCCCATAGAAAAATGAACCAAACTGCTTAATGCAGATAATACTGAAACACTAAAAATACTAACTTACAAAAAGATGCATGTCCTTATTTTTATTTGCTTATAAAACTGCTGAATTCACAACAAACCTTGTGGATGTGTTTATAATGATGCCCTGCCTCATCTGCTGCATCAGTGTTTCCCTGTTCATATAATGCTCCACTGTGTCCTGACGTCCATCACATGTGTTTTATTCTTGCTGATAAGAATATGAGCAGGTGGCTGTGCACTGGCTCGGCGAGGCTGAAGCTAGCAGGCTAACAGGAGCTAACATGGCCTCATTACAACATGGGTTAATGCTGAAAACAACTCTAACTCTCCGTGTCTTTGTTAGAATCTCCTCATGTCCATTGTGTGTGGGGAGGCAGCAGAAAAGGCAACAACATGTCATCAGACAAATAATACCATCTACTGTAACTGGAAGTAAACAGCAGCTTCCTCCCAACTTTTCTAAGTTTCTTTAACATCAACCTAATGTCACCTGGGGCCATGTGACAAACAGTCAGGCTTCAGCATGAGCTGGACTTTGTGGGATGACACTGACGTCACCTCCTCCAGCTTCGACCAGCACTGACGGTTCTCTTTACGGTGTTTTACGCTCGCTCGAAGAAAGCCACTGGCTTTGTTAGGTCCGTTACTATAGTAACGGTATTGCAGCGCTGTGGTAACCAGGAAAACATGGAGTGGATTTCAGTGGTGAGGTTATTCTCTTACGAACTTAGTGGAACAGAGTTTTTCACGAGCAATCGAGACAGCATTAGGTGGAGTTTCCTACTCACTAAATGTGGGGGGGTCCAAACGGGCCGTTTTAAAATGTGGGGGGGACACGTCCCCCTCTGATATAATGGTAGCGACGCCTATGGATTTAGTAGTAGCCTAATCCACGTATTAAAGTACATCTGCATGCAGGTGGTCCCCTTACAATAGAACACGTTTATACCTTTTCCTTTTACTAAACAAAGTCATTTCAGCACGTTTACAGGTCTCCCCTGCTGTCTGTCACGTACGGCACAGTTCCAGCCCGATGCACACCCAGCAGCACAGACACACACGCAGGGGAGCAGGCACCCACCAGCAGACAAAAACGATATAAAAAATAAAATATATCGTGAAAATATGCCGACTGCTTCACTTCAATAAATCGCGACTGTATTGTTTCACATTAACTACACTTAAACACTGGCTGTACCCCTGCATACAAGTGCTGCTTAGGCTAACACAGAGCCTTTACTTCCGACGTTAGTCCTCAGTGCAAAGACTTCTTCTCTTGAAGAAACAATATCAGTTCTAGAATGATTGCTTCTAGGAGTTTGAGCAGACTGCTGTTTACAGGGTCTAAATTGGAATATGAACCTATTTGGGTTGAAGATTATTCCTGTAAATGTAAACATGAGACAGACATCCAATCTACTGAATTTCAAAGATAAGGGCTCGTCCGGGATTTGAACCCGGGACCTCTCGCACCCAAAGCGAGAATCATACCCCTAGACCAACGAGCCACATGTGACTTCTTGCTTTTCATGTTTCAGTTGGTGGGAGAACAACACAAAGCACATGTTTTTCTTAGTTTGACATTGGTTAAGATATGTACAAAGATTTCTGGTTAGGAATATATAGTGTTGCTCCTGAAGAGGGACTTGAACCCTGGGCCCTCAGATTAAAAGTCTGATTTCCTGCAAGATCCACCCACAGAGATCCTGAACACATAAAACTCAGATTCCCAACCAGAATAGTAGCAGAACTGAAGACACCACTTGGAGGAGTGTCTTCAAAAACCAATCCTTGAGTCCAATGTACCAACCAGCACACAGTAAGTGAAACAGGCATGTCCACGCTTCAACAATGAAAACACAGATTGGCCATATGGGGATCGAGCTAATCGGTCGAGCCCTATTGATTAAATGATGTTATGATGTTATTCGGGAATTCTGCCTATCATTCCGGAATACTGATGTCTATACTGGAATGCTACTGTTTATTCTGGATTTCTGCATTTCATTCCAAAATTTTGTCTTTCATTATGGACTGCTTTTCATTCTGGAATGGTGTCTTTCATTCCGCAAATCTGCTTTTCATTCTGTTAGCTGACTTTTGTCCTGGAATGTTGCCTTCCATTTTGGAACGCATGCTTCCATGACATCACAGGCCGCTGTTGGGTTAGGGGTTTAATCCCAGAATTTTGTCTACCATTCCAGGATCCTGCCTATCATTCTGGAGTGGGTGGATGGATGTCTATTCCAGGATGCTCTCATTCTAGATTTCTGCCTTTCATTTGGGAATGCTTTCTTCCATTCTGGGATGCTTTTCATTCCAGAATGATGTCTTGCTGACTTCTGTTCCACTATACAGTGTTATTCGGGAATTCTGCCTATCATTCCAGAATACTGATGTCTATTCTGGAATGCTGCCACTTATTCTGGATTACTGCCTTTCATTCCGGAAATTTGAATTTCATTCTGGAATGCTTTTCATTCCGAAATGCTGCCTTTCATTCTGCAAGTCTGCTTTTCTTCCAAGGCGCTGTGTTAAGGTTGCAGTCTCCACTGCAGGACAATCCTGAGACAGAAACTGGTACACCCAAAGGATAAAACTCCCAGGGAGAAACACAGCAATATCATATATGCAGTCCAGTGCAGTGAGGAATGCTCTGATCTGTACATTGGAGAAACTAAACAACCACTCCACAGAAGAATGGCTCAGCACAGGAGAGCCACCTCCTCAGGACAAGACTCAGCTGTTCACCTCCACCTCAAAGACAAAGGACACTCCTTTGAGGACAACAATGTTCACATTTTAGACAGAGAGGAAGTCAAGGAAGCCATCTATGTTAAGCTGGTAAAACCTTCTCGAGGTGGTGGCCTCATCTTTCTACCACATACAAAGCAGTTATTTCATCCATTCCCAGGAAGTTTCACTCCAAGTCACATGCTAACAGCAAGAACAATGGGCTGTCTACCAGCAGTCTCATAGTCGTTAGCCAGTCATTAGACACACCTGGCACAGGCAGCCAGATCATCACAGGTAGTTATGGAAACATTTAGTGCTATTGTTTGTGAGTTTTATCCAGACCACCCACTGAGGTCTGCAACCACATATAAACCATGTTTCCCCACCAACAGATCAACAACTGATGAAGCTGCTTGGATGAGCAGCGAAACCTCTTCAGGAAAACTCTACAAGTCCAGACGCCTTGCTTCAATCTTCTCTACAAACATGCCAAAGCAAACAGTTTTTACCAACAATGTTACACACTGAGTTTTGAAGGTCTTAACCACTAGTCTGGAATGTTTACGACATGTGTGAAAAATTGTAATTCACGTGTGTTATTACCCATAGACTCCCATGTTAAAATGTCCAACTTCACAGCAGGAATGAACATGTTTACAGCCTGGTACAAAAAAACATTCTGGTCTCAAATGATAGGTTCTCTTCTAGTGTCAATTGTATGGGGGGTGAATTTTTTTTTACAACTCACTTGTTTTAATTCAAAGTCAGCTTTATTGTCAAATCTGCTATATGTGCTGGACATACAGAGAATTGAAATTGCGTTACTCTTCACTCCATATATAACATGTAACTAAAAACTTGTGTAAGTGTAAAAAAAGGGAAATTGCTTAAGGCTGCTGCCACGCAGTGTCATACAATGACCAGCACTGGAGGCAATGTGGGTCAAGGACACACAACCCTGCTCTACCACTGAGCCACTGCTGATGTTGCCTTCCCTTCTGGATTGCTGACTTGCCAGAATACTGACTGTTACTCCTGAATTCTACGTATAATTCCGGAATTCTGTTGACTATTCTGGAATGCTGCTGCTTATTCCGGATTTCTGCCTTTCATTCTAGGACAAACAAATGAACTGCTTTGTGGCTCTGTGGCACAATGGATAGCGCATTGGACTTCTAGATAAACACAGGAGAAGTGATTCAAAGGTTGTGGGTTCGAGTCCCACCAGAGTCAAAGTGCCTTTTAACTTCCTGTGGCGCCGTCCTTCAGGGTGGATACAGCTCCTGTCCAGAGCTAGAAAAAAAGGACTGCACCCAGACATCCCGGAAAACAGCGTCTCTGCCCCCGGATTTGTGACCGTACAGGTGGACAGAGATCTGACTGGTGTGAGCTTTTGCTTGGCACAGAGGCAGCTAATAAACTGAAAGTTGTACCTTTTTCAAATGACATGGTGAGGAGGAGAACAGAAGATCTCTCAGCTGACATTCAGGCACAGCTGCTGGATAGACTGCGATCATGTAAGAAATGTTCCTTTCAGTTGGATGAATCAACAGAGCAGAGCATCTCCAGTGCTGCTCAGTTGATAGTTTTGGTGTGCTATCCCTGGAAAGGAGATATTTTGGAAGACTTTCTGTTCTGCAAGTTACTGCGCAGATAAAGTCTGTCAATCCAGAGATTAAAGCTGCTCACTGTATGCTGCTGAACATGAGGCACTGCTGGATCACTCTGAGGTGCGATGGCTGTCGCAATGGCTGCAGCACAGAGCTCAAACTGTACCGACCAGCTCAGAGGGGAAGAAGAAGGAGCAACATCACATCAGGAAGGAAGGAATTGTCACTGCAGAACTGAAGAAGCTACTCGGGGGAGTGTTGGTCCCACTTAAGATTAAAATTTAGGGTGTTTTCACACTTGCTCCCTTTCGGCCCTCTAAACGAATGCAGATCGATGACTCAGGATTTTTTGCTCTGTTTAACTCTAACTCTATTTTCCCTGAATGTCCAGTAATTTAACCAGAAAACACAGGAGAAAGCCGACATTCTGCTTCAAGTGAAAACTACCCAGACTTCAGTGCAGTGGAGGAGTCTGAGAGCTCTAGTGGACCTGGTGTGAACAGAAAGAGGACTAAATTACATAAAACCAGTGACCCTGACATGATTTGAACATGCAACCTTCTGATCTGGACTCAGACGTGCTACCATTGCTCCATGAGGTCTGTTCACAGCTTCTGCTCTTCCAAGGACTCGGTTTAGCATGACATGATTAGCTTGATGTTCATATATGTGTTACACATTATTACTAGATGAGCTGCAGTGAAACATCCAAGCCACCACGTCCCAGCACATATCAGAGATGCAGAACAGATGGAACAGTCTTATGGAGTGATGGAGGCCATGAAGCCTCCTAAAGCTTTGAATGGAGCTAAAGTCATGATGCACTGACCTTTCTTTTTATATAATGTCTCATAAGTATTTGTTATAATATTGCCCCAAAAAGTCAGTCACACTTGTGTGAAACCAGCCTGTCCAGTTAGGATCAACACTGATTGTGGATCAGTTTCAGCTGCTGTTGTGCAAATGGAACAGACAACAGGTGGAAATGAGAGGCAGTTATCAAGACAGCCCTATAAAGGAGGTATGTGTTATAATACTAAATTATGTCTTCAGCTACTTTTATACTCATTATTAATCCCAGATTAAGGTGTCATTTAGGAGAGAGATTTAAATTCTATCTTTATGTAACTTCTCCTTCTGATACACTCTGATAGTTATTCAGTTACAACATGCTGACTGGAAATCTGCAAAATGAGCCCTGAATTTTTAGAGAAAGCAGAAAGGACACCAGTATTACTGTCCAAACTAAACTAAAGGTTCCACTGAGATTTGAACTCAGATCACTGGAGTCAAAGTCCAGAGTGCTAACCATTACACCATGGAACCTGCTTCTCATGGGTCTTCTTCTCCTCCTCTACCCGGCCGACTGTCAGCAGTTTGACAAAGACTGAACACTTTGCATATCACTGTCCTCCATGAGGAGGCTGTCCTCCATGTCTAGATAAGGCTTGCTGTCTAGCAGCTGGGAGAAATGTCTTTTTGTGGCTGTGGCATTAGCCCAACATTGAATCATAAAGTTTATTTGTTGCATAACAGGAAGTGGTCTTGTATTAGGGTGTGACCCTCCTGAGAAGCAGAACCTCTCCTCTGATAATTGTCTCTCATTGGACAGATATGAAAATTAGCCTGAGCTATCCGGGCTCTACATGTTGTTACAGAGAATAATTCTGTGCAGACAGGTTAACTGAAACAGAGAGCATTGATTCAGGGTGAACTTCCTGTGTGTGCAGACAGTGGAGGTGGTTTCAGGTGTTATAAATTGGCATCCCCATGGTTCAGATGAAGAAGTGGTTCCAGTTCCTCACAGGTCCTGTGTTCAAATCCCGGACGAGCCCACATCTTTGAACTTCAGTAGATTGGATGTTTGCATTTACAGGATTAATCTTTATTCCAACTTAGACCCTGTAAACAGCTGTCTGCTCAAACTCCCAGCAGCAATCATTCTAGAACTGAGACCAAATCATCAACCGCAAGCTCTACTTCCGACTGTATCCTGGGGAAGCCACTCCACGCCTGTGTGGACTCCCCAAGATACACAAGGAAGGAGTCCCCCTCTGCCTCCTTCAGGTGATGCTTTATGGCCTCTGATGTCACCTGGAGATAGTGGAGAAAAAACAGACAAAAGAAGTGAAAGAGGAGCACGACAACTAGAACAAGAACAACAAAAAGTTTCAATTACAATTAGGAAAACGATCAGAAAGTTGAAAATGATGACACGTATGATCTCTGCCAGATCCCCACCTTTGACTCCTGGAGAGTCTGAACGAGCTCCTCATTGTCAAGTATATTCCCCTTAGAGTTAGAGAGAAGCTCAACAATGCGGTCCTCGATATCTTTCAGCTGATTGCGGTCAGCGTTGATGCGAACAATCAGCTTATTGCTCTGTTCCTCAAGATGTGGACTCTCAAGACGCACCACATCACTTTAAAGAGAGAAACAAGTTGCAGGGTAATTGTAATTTTCAAGGGTTTTGGAGGTAGAGAAAGGAGAAGAAAGGGGGGAAAAGAGAAGGAAAAGGGTAAAGTTGTGAATGTGAGTCTTAAAGTTTGGTTAGAATTCAATATCTGTCTTGTGTCTACCTGAGCAGTTGGTCCTCCAGGCCAGACTCAGTCACAGTGAAATTGATGATTGTAACTTTAATACATTTCTGGAAAACAGAAAAAAATGTACATGCCAAAAGACACATTTTACATCAATCGAAGCCAGGATCACACACACTACAATTCTAATGAAACACTAATTAATTTATGAAGATTTAACTGTCATGTCACTCTGCATCATCAGAGCCTTTGTTTTTTCTGTCTAACAAAAACGCTCCTCAGACTTATTCGGCCGTTACAGTCACCATGCAACCCCTGGTTTGAATAAACACTGGAGTAAACCCTTGCATTCACAGGGTCCTTCTGCTCTCCTGGCTGGTGTTGAACAAAAGGGCATTGCACACAGGTGTAGCTGGCAGGTGATTTAATGTCTGCAGAAACATGGTTTGATGCCAGGCGTTCATTATACTGCCCAATATGTAGCTTCAATGGCAGGAGGATTCACAAAGGTTCTTGTGTGCGATACTGTTTTTATTCCAAACGTGTGCTTCTTGGAAAGCACATAAATACCTATTATAGTTGATAGCCGTTTGGGATTTTGTGAGCAAAGGTTTGTTGAATGTGAATTCCAAGACTCCATAGTGACCTAACTGTCTCTGGTGCACACTTGCTGATGCCAAGTGTATTACCTACAGCATTCAAGGAAACATGATCAGACATGGAAACACAATAAAGAAGCAGTGAAAATATCTTAATTTAGTGCAAATTTGCAATGCTGAACGAGCTGGTTGGTGTCCTTTCTACTGTATGAAGGGAAGCTTGGTATTGTTGCGTTAGGTATGCTGGGGCGGAGTCCAGTCTGTGACTTTGTCTCTGACTGTGTCTGAAAGGAGGTTCTATTTTCATAGAATACATATGTCCTCTGAATTAATTTACGCCACCTGATCCTGTGGGTCGATCATAAGAGGCCAGCGACGGTCTTTGGTTACCAGGATTCCATTCTCTGTAGATACAGTGTCACAGGGCAACCCTTCAGTGTTCCACTGGAGGATGTGTCGTGACCTTCCCTGGTCACCCCGGATTGTCAGATTCCGTCTCCTGTATTCAGAACATTGAGTGAAAGAAAATACCCTGGGTTTTGTAGTTTCGCCTTTTGCAAAAGGGAGAACACCGTGAACACAGGCCTTTCAGTCTGCTTCACTCCCGTCCATACGTGTTCTGCCCTTCCCTGTACACAGGCATGTTTTATTGAAAGTTGAGGTACATTTGCATAACAGATAAACAGTTCTTCAAGACCCTCGTAGGTATTTCCATATTGGGACATGTTGCCCCGTTATCCACACCTACTTATTATAATAATGTTATTTATGACTGTGAAACACTCTGTTTCCCTCCTATGTTGGATACTTTATCTTACGTCCACCTTCACCACAAAAAGGGCTCCAGTAATATAAACATCCTCCCTAACTCTCTGTAAGGGTGTATGTGTGTGTGTGTGTGTGTAGAGAGTCCCCCTTTTTCTCTGAGTAAAAGCATACATACGAGTAAATATGTGCTCTGTATCATGTCAGCGCGTAGGTAACCTTTATATACTTCCACAGATGTCATATGGATCACTCAGAAAGTCGATCAGGCTGAAGGGGGAACTGATGGGTATGTTTAGCTTCTGACACTGCTTAATCCACTGGGGAACAAGAGTAAACAGGGTATATGGTATTAGCTGTTACTGCTTTTTCACAATATGTTTCTAAAAAAAAAAAACTCTAGACCAGGCTCACATTGGCCATGCCAGCTGCACACTTTATCACAGAGGCCCTAAAGGTTTTAAACCATCCCATCACACTGTACCTACCAGCTGTCTATGGTGGGAAGTGAAGGCTCCATAGTAGGCAATGCAGGCAGCTGCAATGCATACATTTCCCACAACACTGTTGATGTCCTGCTCAAGATTTGCAAAATTTTTTTCCCAGCGTATCTGCTGTCCCCCAGAGCAGAAGTCAGTTTCCCTGCTCTGTCCTGTCGAGCCTGTGTCAGAGCCATTTTGTAGGTCCTTCATCTGATCCTCCACCTCCTTAAGTTGTTGTTGCTTTTCCCTTAGTGTTTTCTTGGTTGTATCCAGCTCTGCCTGCGTAGGTAAGGGTAGCGGGAGAAGAGTATGCAGACCAGTCACACAGAGCGGTGCATGGCAGATGAATAGCCAAAGTGACAAAGGAACAGACAGCAGACTGTGAAGAAATATTGCAAATGTGCATGTGTATCAGTAATAATAAACTGCACTCTTTATGACTGACCTGTGCTTTAACCACGTTTTCTCTTTCTTTGGAGTAAAGATCCATAGCTATGACCCACATGCACAACGACCCGCAAGCTTTGGACACCTTCTCCACCTAAAAGCAGCACATGATAAAGTATTACACCCAGCACACTGAAACAAACTGTGTCAAATTCCATCTATTTTTTCAGAATATATATCATTAAATCTACATAGCCTACAGTACAGTGGATAAAGGATATAAATTACATTGCCATTCCAATACTGACATTATGACATTTACTACAAAACTGCCCAAGTGTCTGAACTCTAATCTTTTTTTACTTTAAGTAAAAGAAAAGATAAGAGAAGTTCTGTTGATAGATCCGATAGATCATGTCCGAATGTTGGACATGAAATTCAAACAGACCTTCTCAGGTAGGAACTCAGAGTTGTTGATGTATTTTTGCAGCTTCAGCAGGATCTGAGGTTTGCTATTATCCTTGTCATAGTCTGTCAGACGCCTAAGGAAATTGAAATCTCCCAGTAATTGCTTGGCAGAGCTCCAGTCTGGTCTGTAAAAAATAAAGCAATATTAGTGAGAAACTCTGGAAAAAATGGGGAGGTCAAAAACGGTCAATTCCCCTTGTTTCTTCTGATCCCCTCCCGAGTTGGTTTATGAGAAAGGAGCGGATAAATTCTGGTCTCAAGATTACAATTTATTGAACAATGAGGCAGATTCTGAGTCACAGAGCTCTGGGTTGTTGACCACAAAGAACCAAAGAAGAACAACACAAGAACAGGACAACCAACACAACGAACAACCACACAGCAACAACGAACAACGCAACAACAACTGGACATGGAATTCACACATTGATATACCACATGGGCGTTCCTGCCTGCCGGCCCACAGGGGCATCTACTATCCCCCCTGCAGACCCTGGGTCATACAGCGAATAGACTATTAGTGTTTATTCCCTAATAAGGTAAAACTCCAATTCATCAAATCTCATAGGTTGTGAGTCCGATCTAGGGATGACCATAACATGGGGCACTCAGGAGAAAAACACATTCCTTTAGAATCTGGCTTTTATCAGGTCAGAGGTGCTGCTGTCCTTAGTCTGAATTTATGACCATCTCGTACCAACCGGAGCTCCAGAGAGCAGAAAAACAACTGATCTCATCTGCCACAGCCTGAACTGCAGAAAAAAGTTATATGACAAACTATGAAATTACTTCTTAATACATTCAGTATCCTCGAATTACTTTGATTTTCTATAAAACTTCCTAACACATAAACACTTATGAAAATCACATTATTAAGTGATAAACACATTTAAACATGAATACTTCATGTTAGGGGCACACTCCTCTATATCTGAACACACACTGCAGAATCAATTCTTTCACCCTACACTAGACAGGCTGATTTCACACAAGTGTGGCCAGATCAACCTGTCTCTGGCAACAGATTAAGTACCACAGGCTTCTGAACTGCTGTGATCTCCAACCTCACCTTTATTTCTAAGATATTTCAAAGGGTGGCTGCAAGTCAGTCCACCTACAGCACCAGTCTGTTTGAAGTGTTCCTGGATTCAACAATAATCTGTTAAATATCACAGACCAGAGTGAAATCAAGTCCTTTTGAGGCAGAAATAAGCCCCTGGACTCACTGTGGGGCCACAGTCACTTTTTGATGAAAACACCAGTTTTTGAGGTTTATTATTTTAAAGGGGTCTTCATGGTATAAATGTGCTGGCTGCATCATAAGTTCTTGTTATTTAATGATAGTTAATTATAACTTCCTGGACCTGCAGACTCTTTGTCTTCATATGGGCTGAATGAAGGGAGACTAGCACAGATTTGACATGTGTGACTTCCACATGCTTTCCTACCATGAATGGAACAAGTCAAGCAGCACATGATGTGTTTGTGTAACACTGGAGATGTTAGCTGTACATGTGCAGAACAAAGACATGACCCACAGCAGACCATCATGTCCTTCTGATCAGTTTATTGAGTCTGTTTGTGTCCACTGCTTTCAGTCTGCTGCCCCAGCACACAACAGCAAACAAAATGGCACTGGCAACCACAGACTCATCAGCAGCAAGGTAGGTGATATTCAGGCCTAAAAAAATCCTTCAAACTTGGCACACATGTATAAGGCTGTATGTATATTGTACTGTATGTACATGTATATTCCTGCGATTGAGTCCTGTGAATTTGGTGCCTGTGTGTCAAAGTATTGCTGAGAAATTGCTGGAAATACGGTAAATCAGGTTTGGCTTTTCCACATTCAAGCCTGTGCCATTCAGACACAGAATGGCCAAACCTCCAAAATTGGCTCAGAACTTAATGTTCTGAGCCCTGGACATGTTTGCAAAGTTTCATGTCTCTAGGCCACTCAGTTAGCTACTTAGCTTTAGCAAGTGGCTAATGAGCTGGAACAAACATTTTGTCACTCAGTGGTGGGAGTTGAACAACCTAGTCAAATATCAGCCTGACATTCCTAGAAGAAGAGAATGTTTCTTCATTGGAAGGAGGCCTGAGGTGTGTCACATGATTGCTGAGTTAGTGCTGGAAATCATGTTTGGATCCCTACAGGGTCTCTGTAGGACCCAGAGGACAGAGAGTCCCACAGTGCAGACAGGCCCCCCTCTCAAAGGGGACAGGCAGGACATCTGGCCGGGGGAGAGGGAGGGGCCAGGTGGAGGGAAAGACAGTGCAGCAGCTCATTCTGCTGCAGACAGAGGGAGAGAGCAGACCACTCTGAGAGAGCTCCAGCAACTGTAAGTTAAGCTAGTTTCTTCTTCATGCTAATAGCTTAGCATAGATCCCTGTGCAGGTCAAAACAGCTCATATTACCAGTGTTGATGCATGTACTTTTATACAGCTTCAGTGATTTGATTCTGCAGGATCTGTAGCTGTAAAATTACAGCTGAAAAACTTTTCTGTAGCAGAAAAAGTCAAAGGATTCAATCTAGGCCACCTGCATTGCTGCATTAATTTCAGATTGCAACCTTTCTCCCAGTTTTTCTTTGACATCAACAGGCATCAAGTAGAACCAGAGATATATGATATATTAATGCTGAATGAATCTTGAACCCCTTTTTCTTTCAGATGACAAAGCCTAAGCAGATGCTTACATGTCCTGTATGTGGTGGGACCTTCTGGTACGTCTCCAGGCACCTAATGAAGGCCCACCACATACAGAACACACAGGAGTGCACCCTGGTCAATGGTCTGGCCACAGGCCATATAGCCCTCGGCTGTGTGCAGTGCCAGTGGGGACGGCCTGCACCAATTGCAGGGAGCTGGTGGCCAAAAAACGGGCTCTTCGGGAGAAGCTGGCACAGCTGGAGGTGAGTGAAGGGTAACAGTATGGTTTCAGTTCATAGGATTAGACTGATGAAGTATGTGTAGTATGTGAAGCTGGGATTGTGTGTGTGGAGTCTAGCATTACCCAGCAGTGAGGGAATCCTGTCTCTGGCCAGGCGGATGCAGGTCCCGAGCGCCTCCCGGCTCACCAGCTGCTGCTGCTTGCGAGCCTTTACGGCAATCTGGTGCCCCAGGATCGTCCTGTTAAGGTCCCGTTACATCTTTTTCAGGTAACTGAACAGGACCCTGTGCCTTGAGCCGGCTGTGCTGCGGAGGGGGGTCTCAAATAGCCGATATTTTGTGGCCCCCCACTTGACATCAAAGGTTTTTTTTGCATATTTATACAGATTCTGGCCAAAAAGCCACCAAAGGAAGGCTAAAATGCAGACTTTGCCTCCGGGTGGACAAAGAGAGGAGTGACACACCCTGGAAGTGTCAGGCTGTGATGTGCCCCTCTGTGTTGTGGTGGACAGGAACTGCTTTTTCAAGTGGCACAAATAATGTGTGTGCCACCTGAACTGTATATAATACTTGTAAATAGCTGTACAAAAAACGCCATAAGGCATTTCTGCATTCAAGGGTAAATAGTTGTAAATAATTTTGTTTTTTGCTACATTTGTACATATTTTTTGACATTTACAATTTGCATAAGCATTCTAAGTTATAAAAATGGTTTGTTAAACATGTTTGTGGTTTGCACAGTAAAAAATCTAACTTTTTCCCACTCGGATTTTATATTTTTTGTGTGATTTTAGGTCCAGTGTGTTAACACAGTATGTCAAAATGAAAAAATAACACCATAGTCACACTTGTGGGGTTGTACTGAAAAGAATGACACTAAACAAAGCAAGGTGATCCATTTTTAAGCTGAAATATAAAGAAAAAATTAAAAGTAGTCAAAAGTGCGTTTCATCTTCTGATCCAGCGGCCTCTCTTCTTGCGTTTTCCCCCCTTTTCGGATGTGGTCTTCACGACGGGGTCTAGGACGCCGATGCACATTCAAACTTTGTACTTAATAAATATTTCTCATTCAGTTCGCTGAGTCTCTCATGATTGAACTGTTACTGAGATCCATCCTGTCCAACAGACAGGCAGCAGCTCAGAGGACAGATGCTCCACAGACAGGTGCAGCTTCCTGACAGCTTCCACTTGTGTGTGTGTGGCTACAACCAACCTGAAGACATAGATGACATAGATAAATGGTCAAATATGCACTGTGTGTTCAATATAGGGAGAGGAACTTCTCCATTTTTCTGTTATGTTCACGTACATTTCAGAGGGAAATACTGTTACTCTACCCAATATTTGTATAACTTTAAAGTTACTTTTAAGCGTAAGTTAAAACAAATATTAAAAGATCAGGTTACACTAGTGGGTCAGTCTGAGCAGTGTGTAATATGAGTTGTTATATCCCCTAAAATAGTAATCTTTCCCTCTTAATTTATCACATTTCATTCATATTCAGCATCCTTTTGTAGCACATATATCTTCACACACTGCCACTGTACACACTTACAGTTAAAGAAAAGCTGGAACTTTATTCATAAATAAGTTTTTAATGTCTTTTCACATAAGGCACTTCCTCATGTTACTCAGACTTTTCCTAGTAGCTCATCAGGGAAATGAAACAGCGCCATCTCAAGTCCAACAGGAGTAGTAAGATAAAGTAGTAAAATAGTAAAATAAAAATAAAACAGGTTAGAAATTCTAAACGTTAATAAACATTCAAGTAAAATCCAGGCAAGTGAAGACTGATAGTCATATATAATACAACTAAAACTGTGTGCAGTAAAATCTTGTCTACTATAAATCCAATATGGGTATAACTACAAGACAGCGCGTTAGATTGTCTGATCTCAGAGGGAGGAGTTGTACAGTTTGATGGCCACAGAAAGGAATGACCTCCAGTGGCACTCAGTGGTGCATTTAGGAGGGATCAGTCTGGCTACTGAAAGTACTCCTGTTCCTCAGCAGCACGTGGTGCAGGAGTACTTTCAGTGCCAGACTGATCCCTCCTAAATGCAAATATATATAATAATGTTACCTCCATTAAAGTGCTGATGCTTAATGACATCCTGTCTATTTACCTGCAAACAATATATATCTTAAAGAGGAGTCTTCACAGTGCAAAATGTTTGAGTTTGGCTCACGTCCTATGAAGTGGCCGTTTCACCACAACCGGCCACGTAGTAAGCGTAGGTGAGACTTTCTGATGCGTGTCCAGCTGAAGTGACTACAAAGTCCTGCAGGTCCGAGAACAACGTTTATTTTAATTCAACATTCCAGAGAATGAACCCAATCCACTATTGGGTTTATGTGATGCAGACAGGAGGAAGGCCACTGTCGTCACCTCCAGCGTCTCTCACCCACCCTCTTTCCTCACCAGCTTTTTGACCAATCTGTCTGGCAGGACTGACAGGTAACTGCAGCGGCACCACAGGGGTAATGGTTGCATCTTCATCCTCCTCAGTGGTGCAGACAGGAGCGGGGCCACTTTTTTCCCTGTCGTCACCTCCAGCGTCTCTCACCCACCCTCTTTCCTCACCAGCTTTTTGACCAATCTGTCTGTCAGGACTGACAGGTAACTGCAGCGGCACCACAGGGGTAATGGTTGCATCTTCATCCCCCTCAGTGGTGCAGACAGGAGCGGGGCCACGAATACGCGCAGACTTGGCTCTTAAACGTGTTTTGAGCGTATCTTCCTTTGACTGAAATATCAAGCATGTGAGAGAGAAGACATTAGAAGAAGGTGGTTAGTACACACACACACACACACTACCTTGCGTCTCTCATCAGCGAGCCTCATCTTCTCATCAATCTGTTCTCTGGTGCAGGGAGCTTTTTTGCCCCTCAGAGACTTAAGTCTGGCAGGGTACCTTCGCCGGAACCCTTCACTGTCATCCAGCTGACACACACACACACAATGTTACATATTTTATCATAGCATTGATATTGTGAATGAAGCATGCTAACCAGGTGCCCACCATGATGCTGTAGGCCTCTCCTGCGCCACTGCCGGCCTCTCTTTGCCCTTCTATGATGATTCCCTGCTGCATCAGTTCCTCCAGGATCTCTCTGGCCTTTGGACGGTTCTGTTCTGTGCCATTTTGCAGCAGCTGACCTGGAGCAGCAGACAGAACATAAACACATTTTAAGACACATGTTTTCTCTCTCCAGCCTGTGTGGAGCACATCCTCACTGTGCTGTGTTTCTTTGTTTCCCTCACTTTCTGTGACGCTCACTGATGTTAGAGGAGGAAGGTTACTGGGCACTGTGTCGGGTAAGTTGGGGATCTCTGTGTTCTCCATCACCACCCCGCTGTCCGCAGTGCCCTTCGACACAGCAGAGTCCCTACGACCGCTGAGTTTACTTTTAGTTTCCTCCTGGCAGCACACACACACACACACATTATCACAATTTGACAGCATCCTGAATCCCAGACGTGACGTTGTCATGGTGACATCATCATTGTGTTGACATATTGTCATGAATACAGTAACTCAGCAACAACAATGATACACTACAAAGAGATTGAAGTAAATTTTGCCAATTTTTGCTGGTGTAAATGTAGAACCAGAGAAAATCTGTCACGCTTTCATTTCAGAGGACAGGTATAATTTATATTTAACTAAATCTAACACTAAATTCATTTGTAGTTTGTTTAATTCAGGTTAGTCTACAAACATTTTAAGGTTTATTATTATGTCAATGCCCGTTTTATTTATATATCACATTTATAAGGGCATTGCCCACCAAAGTGCTTAACATTAAAATACATGAAATAAACTCAAACTAATAAAATACATAAAAGAGACAAACTGCAGTAAAATACAATAAAACAAAGATACAATCATGAAGCATAAAATCCCCAAGAGCTGCCAATACTCAGGCAAAGGCCAAGATTATTAAGTATTAAATTGTTTCATTCAACTTATCCTTTTGTTAGTGACATGTTTTAAAACATAAATATTAGCACTATGATGTGATCATTTTAAGGGCCATTTATTCACATTTATGTTCCATCCTGTAATTTGATTGACTGATTTTATTGATAGTGTTGTATGAGTTCGCAGAAGTTTCTCACTTAGAGTTGCTAGTTTTGGTTAATAATGAATGAGAATCAGCAGCTAAATCATTGGTAGGATACAGTACGTAAATCTCTGTAACACGTCTCCACACACCGAGCCTACCTCCTGCATCTCCGCGCCTACCAGCGGCTCAACCGCCGTGTGCGTCGAGCTTAGGCATCCCATCTTCACCTCACAGCAGCGGTATGAAGTGAGCCCATAAAAAGTCCTCAAACATGCAGTTTAATCAGATTTCTTTCTTCGTGTCTGTTAACCGTGCAGCCCAGCATTCCCTCACTACTCGGACTGTTGTTTGTCTCCATGGACCCGCCGCGTTGCTAAGGGCGCCGTTGCCACATTAAATCTGACCCCGGTTAAAGAGGCGACACCCAAAAGAAGCTCATGGTGTCACTGAGGGCGCCACATGTCACACTAGAGGTCACATTGGTCCACCTTATCAGAGAGCCCTGCTTTTCTGTGTCCTGTCCCCCAGTCACAAAAACTGCTTTCCAATTTTAGTGCATAAAAAAACCCTCCTAGCAGTAGGTGTCAAAGCTGCACCAGTGGCCTGTGCTAATGTAGGAGGGGGTGCAATCTGCAGATCTAAAACCAGACCTGCCAAATCATCAAATAATCGACTGAAGACAATCCGCCCAAAACTGCAGTGTAGTTCCTATAAACGGTGAGATCAGACTCTAGACCAATGAGCCATGTGTGACATCTCTTTTTTCATGTTTCAGTCAGTGGAAGAACAACACAATGTTCTTCTTAGTTTGACATTGGTAAAGTTATGAACAAAGATTTCTGGTTAGGAATATAAAGCCGCTGCATTGAAGTTCATGGCCCAGCTGAACCACTTCTCAAAGACGCTTCTGTAAGTTTCCCAGAACAAAGGAGGAACTTCAATATTAATGAAAGATTCACATGTTTATGTGATGCTCAGGATCAACATGAGTGTTGTGTGTTTGTGTTTTTTAACCCTATAGGAGGGCAGCTTACATGTTCTGAAGACAGGAGCCCAGCGATGTGGGAGTTTCATCCAAGTTAATTTGGTATATTGAAATGCAAAGGTTTATGTCCTGGAGGAATGTTATGCACCTTACTGTTTCTATTTCTGCTGCATTTATTGGATGGAAAAACTCAATTTAATTGAGTTCATCCAATGAGTATAGGTTAAACAAATGAGTGTTATTTAATCACAATAAATATACAGCATTGCAGTGATTAATGTGATTAAAATTGTAATCATGTGACGGCACTAGTTCAAACGTTTGAGTTCAAAGAACAGATGACCTACCAGTGGATGTCATGGTCATGGTTTTCTGCAGAAAGTCTTGTTCGTTTTCTAACATGGCAACCTTCTCCTTTAGAGTTTTCTGTCAACAGGCTCTTGTTATGACTTTTGCAACCCTCACCTCTCATTAAAGCTGGTCTCCAATGATGTGTGTCTGGGTGCGTACACACTGCCCATAGTTACTGACGGAGCCACTGCGTCACACCCCAGCTGATACATGACCGCACCAGGACTGCTGCTATGACCTATGTTGGTTGTCAGCGTTCCTTCCATTCCATTACAGCAGCATGAAAACAAGGTCCTGAGCAGCATAACAATAGATAAAGTAGAAATAAAGACTATGTACAGAGCAACCATAAGACATGCAGATATACAGATGAGAAATGTACAGAGATGTATTATGTCCCGTTATGATATCATGAAAAACTCTGAGTATTACACTGTAGGTGAGGATGTTATTGCACTAAGAGAAAAAACACTGTACTGTTTCCCCATCAGTGTCACTGGGTGTAAACATGGTGATAAAGTACAGAGGTTAGAGTACAGATGGACTGATGTTATACAGTCTGACCCCTGTCTGGACAAATGTCTGTGGCTGAAGGAGACACCCAAGGTCCCCACTGTCTCATGTTTTTATTGTTTGTTATCATAATCAGCCACCATGTACAGGTGCATCTCCATAAATGAGAATATTGTGGAAAAGTTCAATATTATAAACTAATGATGTCACACTGTGATCAGATGATGAACTCAAAACACCTGCAAAGCAGACACAATCATGGGGAAGACTGCTGACTGGACAGATGTTGAATAAATAAAAAATAGTCAGCATGGTTATCCTCAGGAGCAATAATGGGAATATGACTCCCATCCATCACCCATCAAGACAGACAGTTATCAGGAGAGGAGGAGGGTCTCAGGTTCCGAGGGCGACTCCAAACTGGCGTAGTAGTGTAGTAGTAGACCCACTAAAGGTTGTGGATAAACCACAGATAGAAGTTGGCTCATTTCATACCTGTATAAAACCTCAACCACGAAGGGACTCGAACCCTCAATCTTCTAATCCGAAGTCAGACGCCTTATCCATTAGGCCACGTGGTCTAGGGTGTTTGTCATATAAACTTTTCTTTGTCAGAATATTATTCATAGTAAGAGTTTTTGTTGGTGCAGTAGCCAGCGCAAACACATAGACATATTCTGACTAACATGGGCACTGTAGATGTCTTTGTAAACAATAAATGGACAATATTTAACTTGTTTCACACATTGTTTCACACCTCACTATAGCGCCCCCCAGTGGCCAAACCGCATGAAACTTGGTACACTAAGTCTTAGTACTAGCCTACATAAGTGAAATTTAGCAGCTATATGTTACAGTATGCATCAGTTATAGTACATTAAGTACACATGGCCACGCCCACAAAAGTTTATTAGCCAATAGCAATGAAACGCTATTAGATATTCCAAAATACAAAAATCTTACACTATTTAAAGTTGTCCACTAATGTTTTGTCCAAAGTTTTTGACACTTTATATCTCACCACATGGTGGCGCTATGACTACAGTTTTAACTATATTTAAGTAAATACATCTTTTAAAATATGTTCAAAGTTTCAGCTGTATAGCATGGCTACTTTCTGAGTTGCACATTTTTAATTACTATGTTGTCAGATTGTCCCAAAGTCACAGCAAGGGTGTCATCACATTTAGACACTTTAGTTTTGAAAGCATGTTTGTAGCTTTACAGCTGTAGGAGGAGCGTTCTGTCATCATTACGTTTTTTTCCTGTTTCTTTAAGTAGAATAACATTGATGTGATGCAGTCAGTTGGAACAGTCTGGACAGGTTTGACTGAATGTTTTATAGCGTCCTCTGTAGTAAACAGGGACTGATCGCTGGGACACGAGGAAAAGTTTGCTGTAATTCATGTTGTCATCTCTTCAAATTAAATGTACTGAATGTCGATCTATAGGAGCCAACTACCAAAGTCTTTATGCGGAGTGGATATGAGTGGATCATCTGAATTGATCTTAAACTGCAGAACTGGTGAGTCTCATTAGTGTTAGCTCAGCTGCTCATTCATTCCCATTGGGTAATTTAGCCTAGCCGCTTCCATTGGTTTATATGGAGCGGTCAGCACAGGATATTAAGAATTAAGAAACCTTTATTAGTCCCACAATGGGGAAATTGCATTTTTGCAACAGCAGGTACAGACAGCAAAGGATAAGTTAAGAAAAGATATATATGATAAAATAAACTACCAATAAAATATAGAATAGAATCATCAACAGTTTACATATGAACAGTTATTGCACAGGTGAGTGGAGGGAGAAGTGGTCTGTAAGAAAACTGTACATAGTGCATCAGAAACTAAATAAATAATGTGTTGTACACTGTGGTGTGTGAATATTGCTCCTATCAGAAGTGGTTATTATACAGTCTGACAGCAGCAGGAAGGAAAGACCTTCTGTATCTCTCCTTCACACACCGAGGGTGGAGCAGTCTGCCACTGAAGCTGCTCTGCAGAGCTGACAGGGGGTCCTGCAGGACTCATTGTCCAGCATCAGAATCAGAATCAGAATGACTTTATTTATCCCCGAGGGGAAATTCTTTTTTGTTACAGACATTAGAAATTAAAGATACATTGAAATATATAATAAATATCTAAATACCTAGATAGCATTTAAATCCCTGAGTTGTATCTAAAGAACATATTCACTACTGTATAAAACCTTTCCATAGTAAAGAGCAGGACATGAATGTACCAGTATGAATGTACAGTGTCTGAGTGACACTTCTACTCTTATACTCTGTACTTAACTGCATTTAATGTACCTTGATACCTCTGGCACAGGAATTTCCTTCGGGATTAATAAAGTCTTGTCTTGTCTTATCTTACAGTTCAGAGTTCAGTAGTTTGATTGAGACAGGCAGGAATGACTTCCTGTGTCTCAGTGGTGCATCATGGGAGTCAGTTTTGTCAGGACCCTCCTGTCACCCACTTCCTGCACTGAGTCCAGAAAAAAGCCAGGTCTCTCTGACTATCCTTAACTGTGCTACATTGAATCAATGTGAGAGGTCTGTAAAGTATTTCTGTCTGACCTTTAATGTTTGATCATGTTTGATATTGCTACACTAGCAGAATTGATATTATAATATAGCAAACATTTATTTCCCAATTTGACTAATAATAGAATATCTATATTTGTATGTATATATTTGATGATATGAGAACTCTAATTTAGAACTATGTATGATACGATTTGTACTGCATTATTATTAGATAGATGGACTGTGTGCACATTAATTGGTCCTGTGCTGTGTGCAGGCCAGGGCTGATGGCGAGCTAGGATTGAGCTCTGCTTAGGCTCGAAGAATACGATTCAGCTCAACGTCTGGATCTGGCCCAGATCTCTTCTGGTTGGAGGAGTGGTAGGAGGCTCCTGCAGCCCCCTTTATTTTGAACTTTTGTCCCCTCGCTGCGTGTGGCCCCCCCATTGCTGGGTTTGTTAACTGTGTGTCATTTAAATATATATGGTACTTCAGCAAATCTTCATCTCCCTGTCTCTCTTTTACTCACTCCCAGAGCTGCTCCTACACTTCTGAGCCACTAGTCCAGGGGTCGGCAACCTGCGGCTCCGGAGCTGCATGAGGCTCTTTCATCCCTCTGTTGTGGCTCCCAGGCAGCGAGCTCATTTTTGGAAAAAAATAATAATAATATGAATAAATAATGGCCGTTTAATTTAAATGTATTTTATTTTATTCATTTAGTTTTTTCATAGTAATAGTTGTTTCTTTGGAGATTGAGATGCTGTCGTGATTAAAATAAAACTTTTAAATATTTTGTCAAAATACGCGTCACGGTCGCGTCCTGTGCGCAGCACCTGTGACACCGGACAAACTGGTGTTCGACAGCCTGCATGCAATGACATTCCCGACACTTATATGAACATGGAAAAGTTTGCATTTGGAGTCCTGTCAATCTTTGGATCCTCATACTTGAGCGAGCTGGTGTTTTCCATCATGAACTACATTAAAAGTAAACATCGCTCCAGCCTCACAGATCAGAGCTCAATCCTTCGTGAAAATCAAAGCGACGTCTTCCAGCCCTGAAGTGGATACGATACGCTGTGCAGTGAAGTTCCAGAGCAGAACTCACATTAACCAGGTGAAAGAAATAATTTAACAAGCTGTTATTCTGAAAATACATATTTTTATATCGGACCCTGAACTAACGTGTTTCATATTCAGGTTGACTACTGTACTATGACGGCACACTGAAATCAAAATAACATATAAACTGGCATTTTTTGTTCAGATAAATATTATCTATATCTATCTATATTAGGCCTATATATAGATTCATTTTGCCTTTAATTTAGTCAAATAGGTGTAGATTAGTAGTTAGGGGTTTGTGGCTCCGAGTGTGCTTTATTCAGTGGGAAACCGGCCCAAATGGCTCTTTTAATGCTGAAGGTTGCCGACCCCTGCACTAGTCCAACTCAATACTTCCAGATTTGTAGAGTATATCATACACATGCTACACAAATTAATGTGTGAGTAATCCAAGTATTCAGAATATGTTACTTAGACTGAGCAATGTTAAGTTGTAGGGCCTGTAATCTGTATTCAGTAACTGAATACTTTATTAAAAGTATTCTTCCCAACACTGTTAGTAACATACAACACCAGGAGATGGAAAAAACAGGCATTCACCTGGCAGTCCCCAAACACAGTGGAAATGAAATAAGGAGACAGACACACAATAATACACTGCAATGGAACTGAGAGGAGGAACTACAGCTGACCTCTTTCTCAATATTCTTCTCTTATGAAACCAAAAGAACGTATCAGGTGGAAGACAAGTTATCTGAGTTTGTGTGAATATCTGTAAAGTGGCCCAATTGCATTTTTATGATGAAATGAACCTTATATTAGTTTACAGCAGCATAAAAAAGAGCTAATTCCTTTAACTTCTCTCATAAATACATCTGCAGTAAACACATGTTCTGTGAGAAACAATAAGACAGAAAATACCTGAAAGTCTATACTGACAACAAGCTTTGTAACAACACAATTATCTTCTTCAGAGTTGAATTTATTTCTCCACCTGTCATAGTTTCAGGGACGTCATCCAAGCCACTTGTACATGTGAACTACTATGGATACAGGTCTGTGTTAATAAGCCTCAGCAGAGGAGGCAAGCTGAGGGTCGAAGGCATAAGGCTACATAAGGCTTTGTCTCCCATCTCTGACCAACCTTAACTGTCAGTTTCCTCAATAGCAGGCGGAACAAGACCATCATTTGTGAGAAACATGCTTATTCATGTCACATCAGTGCCTGAGAACACTGAAAAACAACAACGCTTTATAAAAGTACAAACAGCTGGTGTGCTGAATGCCAGATGTCCTTGTGTGATGGCAATGGCTTGCTGTATTTGATGCATATATGTGTGTCAAGTAAGAGCGTTTACTCAGACACAGAACTAGCTAAAGCCTAAATGTGAGGGCGCCTCATATTGGAAGTACATATACGAATACAAGATTCTGCCCCGTATCAAGTCTGAGTGAGCATACGATATAGAAGCTAGGGTACCGTTTCATCACAAACCAATGTATATGTTCTGGGCAACAGCATTTATAAAATATGCCTATTGTATTATAATATACAGACGGATTCTTGGAAATGTGTGTGTGTAAGATGATGTCACATTTTTGCATCATTCCTTTTATTACAGCAGTAGCCCTTACAGGTGCATTATGAGGCACTTGTCTGTTGATGTTGGGAGGACTGTGACCATGAGAAATCAATCCATCTCTCATACTATCCAGTATAATTTATGATGTTGAGTGACTGAACAAAGCAGCATCTGCAGGGATTAATGAGGTTTTTCTGATTCTGCACAATATGCACTTTAGGACAGATTTAAAATGGTGGTCAGCCTCCACTCTATGAACCAGCTATTCACATTTCTTATATACCTTTCTTGTTTACAATCTTCCAGTTTTTTTCATTTGACTCCCACAGGCTGCATGCACTCCCACCAGTCTCCTGGGCTTGAAATCTGCCATTTACAAACAGTAAGCGCCAGAGAGGAGGAAGGAGACGGCAATACCTCAGAAACAGCTCAGTCATTTCAGGGTAGGAGACTTTTCACAATTCCAATTAAGTCATTCAAATGGAAATATAATGAAATATAAAGAAAATAGAAACCTAGTCTGAAGGAAATATTGGCATTTGTAAGTCATACAAAATGTATGGTTTGTAAAAAAACTATAAAGCAAGGAGCAAAAACAAGTAAACACAGCGCTCAGAACCTGTGGCTGCGCCTGGCGTGTGGAAACGATTCGGAATTAGAAAATTCTGAATACAAGTTTGATAGAGCAGCATCTAATGAGCGTTTTAAGACTAAAATGGAGTCTGCAGCTTGAAATTTCTAGGAGGAGATACATTTGGCAGATGACACCGAAATTGCTTAATATTTGAAAAACTATCATTTTTGGAAAAAAACGTGAAGTTGACCCGGAATGTCCTCTGGGAGATGAACAACAGATGAGCAACGGCAATCAAACAAAGAAGAAGAAGAAGAAAGAGGGTGAATAACAAGAGTTGATTGCCTAGCAACGGCAAGTTGCCTAGCAACGGAAATCAAACAAAAAAGATGAAAGAGGGTGAATAACAAGTGTTTTATTGCCTAGCAACGGCAATCAAACAAATGAACTGAACAAGGAGAAGGAGGGGGAAGAGGAACTAGAAAGACGAGCACAGTGACAGCAGAAGTTCAACAGAAGTTTTCCACTGTAAGTGTTTTATTACATCTGAATGGCTGCTGCTGAGTCTCTGAGAGCTTTTATCAGCGAGCGGCTAACTGCTGCTGCTGCTGAAATATTGGGAGTGTTTGAACAAACTATCGTCCAGTACGAGGAAGAGATGGACCGTCAGCGCAAACTGCTGGATCTGCTCCTGAAGCCTGAGATCAAGCTACACAGAACAGGTATGTAAACATGACAATGTCACGGAACAACAACGGCTCTGTGTGAAAAGAGTGACATTCAGCACATAGTGTTTCTGACAGGAGGACACTGACTTCATGACTTGGAGCTACAGATGTGTCCCTCCAGCTGTTCTCTCTCTGCTTTAGCTCCTCAGAGCTCTGTGCTTTGTTTATTTACCGTTGAAGTTACCGTCAGTTAGCATCAGAGATGCAGCGATTGATCGGCCATGACCGGCATCCGCAGATCAGACTGAGATATGCCGATTTTATGCCGGTCAAGCGCGCCACATGATCGGTCGCGTCACAACCGTTAGCTTACCTTAGCTTAGTTTAGCTTAGCTTAGCTTAGTTTAGCCTAATCCACCAGCTCAATCCACTGGTGGAAGTGTGCTCACCTGTATGTGCGCATGTGTCTGCGTCCTATGTGCAGACTGTATGAAGTTACATTTAATCAGTGAATTAATTAATGATTTGCTGCCTGTCAAATAAGATAAATAGCATAAGGCTGTTTAGATTGTTTCATTAGTTAGCAGCACAAACATGTTCATCTCTCCGGTTTCAGACTGCATGGTCTCCTAAATATACACATTGTGCTTCTTATCAACAGTAATCTGTTAATCTCTGTATTATTTGTCTGTGCTTAATGCTAACTAGGAATCCCGATTCTGATTTCCAGTTTTTGATTGAGTTTGACCTGCTGTTGATTTTAGCTGATTACGATTTCATTTTTTCAAACCACTTTACAGTAGAGCTGCCGGACCCGAGCCTGTGTGCCCCAGTGTGGGCTTCACACACTAATAACTCTACTGTAATTATTATAAAACAGACCATACACATCATGAAAGTGCAGTTATGGAACAACATATTGCAAACTTACCAGTGTTTCCTCTGCCATTATATATGGGAGCAGCTATTTTCTATATAGCAGCATTAAATTAAAATGGGCTCCAGCCTGAATAAATTACATTTGCATGCTTGTTTGTTTTCCTCTCTCTTTCTCCATGTCAGAGAGACTGGATGACAAAAGGCGTCACTCCGGTGCATCGTAGTATATAAGGTGTGCAATGTCTGGCCGTCAGATTTTATATGGGCAGTTCTTACTTTTTTAAACTCATTGTGTAACGTTTAGGTGAAGTTCTGAGCAGACTATTGTCAGCTCACTGTCTGCGTCGCCATGATGCGTCACATGGGGCTGTAGAGCTTGGACGCTGGGTACAACAACTGTTGGGTGAAAGAATTTATTCTGCATGGTGTTAACATGCAGTGTGTTCAGATATATAAGTATTCATGTTTATATGTGTTTATCACTTAATAATGTGATTTTCATACGTGTTTATGTGTTAGGAAATTTTATAGAAAATCAAAGTAATTTGAGGATACTGAATGTATTAAGAAGTCATTTCATAGTGTGTCATATAACTTTGTTTTCTGCAGTTCAGGCTGTGGCAGATGAGATCAGTTGTTTTTCTGCTCTCTGGAGCTCCGGTTGGTACGAGATGGTCATAAATTCAGACTAAGGACAGCAGCACCTCTGACCTGATAAAAGCCAGATTCTAAAGGAATGTGTTTTTCTCCTGAGTGCCCCATGTTATGGTCATCCCTAGATCGGACTCACAACCTATGAGATTTAAGAAATTGAAGTTTTACCTTATTTGGCAGTAAACACTAATGTTCTATTCGCTGTATGACCCAGGGTCTGCAGGGGGATAGTAGATGCCCCTGTGGGCCGGCAGGCGGAACGCCCATGGGGTATATCAATGTGTGAATTCCATGTCCAGTTGTTGTTGCGTTGTTCGTTGTTGCTGTGTGGTTGTTTGTTCTTGTTGGTTGTCCTGTTCTTGTGTTGTTCTTGTTTGGTTCTTTGTGTGCAACAACCCAGAGCTCTGCGACTCAGAATTTGCCTCATTGTTTAATAAATTATAATTTTGAGACCAGAATTTATCCGCTCCTTCCTTACAAACTAATTCAGGGGGTGATCAGAAGGAAACAAGGGGATTTTTCACCCCGACATGACACAGTTCAGAGAGGCTTTCTGAGAAAGTACTCCATGTAAAGTCTGCTCAGATGCTGCTAAACCAAAGCTGTGCGTTGTTTGCATGTCGAGCTGAACTGTTCTCTCTCAAAAGGAGTTTTAGGTGGATGGCTTTGTTGAAGTTTCACCTAAGATCTGATGCTGCTGATCAATATGAAGCAGCTGCGCCAAATTAACGACGTCACGGTCACCTCGCAACCAGTTAGAGACGTCTGAGGAGAGCCATCCCACAGCGCCCCTCTTCCTTACAGCTAATTCCGACCATAGCATGCTAGCATCCTGCTAATGGCTGCTGATTGGTTAGTTCAGATTAGGACTGATGGTGACTGATGCTGTACAGTGGCTTGTGGTGATGTCACCTTGTGTCACATTTTCCTTTGAACAGGAAAAGCAGCAGTTTTTTTTCTGTAATTAAAGAAGAGAAAATAGAGAAGAGTTAAGTGATTGATTATTGGCACAGTGACTGTGAATTACCTCCATACCGCTGGCTTCCTATGTTGCTGCTCTGTGCTTGTTGTCATTGAGCTCTACCAACGTGCTGCTGATGCATGGGGCCGAAATCAAGTTTTAACACCAGACTGGTCATCGGTATTGATCGAGTTTTATATGAATCTGAACCAGAAATTTTTATCCTAACACGTGGTTTAATGTCTGACCCCGTGTGCTGACGGAGTCCTGATTGGCTGTAAGCAGCTGGTTGCTCAGCTCCTCCTCTGCGCCTCCTGCAGTCTCAGCTCCTCTTACCGTGTCCGGTGCGTGTTGTTAGCACAGCGAGAACACGGTGAGCCAAAGCTGTGAATGAATCAATAGCTCTCAGCTGAAAGGCACCAAAGTTCCTCAGTGTCGTTCCTCGCGCTGCATATCTTTATCTGCTCCTGTGTGAGACCGCTGAGACTGGTGCGTCTTGGGAGGACAACATTAAGTCAACGGGGCTTGTTGTAGCTTGTGAGGGGAGGTTTGGGACCAAAGATAAGGGTCCTCTGAACAGGCTGTGTTCTTCAGGAAAAGGCTCAGGTGTCAGCGAGGTTTGAAGCACAGAGCACTTAGCAGTTAACAGAGCAGAGGGAGCAGGATGCTGTTATATGACCTGGATCCCACCAAACATCTGGCTGCATCCTGATACGTCTGCACGTCCTGTGCTGTGGAGCTCACACCTCCTGACGGTCTTTGTCCTCCTGCAGCACGTCTCTCACATTCAGCGAGCCGCCTTCAGCTCTGTAGAAGAAAGAACATCGATTGAGAGCATCGTATGAATATCGACGTGCCGCTCCTGCTTCTGCCTGTCCTTGGCTCATAAAATATTCCCACGCTTATTTAAATCATGACCAGTCACCTGAGGACTCTGATAGAACCTGTGGAGGTTTATATAGACATGTATATATTTTACCAGCTCATGATTCTTCTTGGCAGAGAGTGATTTATGCTGTGGATAATGAGAACACAGCCCTAAATGTGTGGAAATAGGCTTTCATGTGCTCCAGTCTAATGATTCTTTATAATGCTGGTTTCCTGGTGCTCCTGTCGTTCTCAGATATAACAAGCTGGGCCATCATCATCATCATTTATGAATAACAACATTAGTGGCCAGATGTAGCAAGTAAACAGTGACAGTGCAAGCTGTGCAGGCCTGCTGCTGGAGGTGCTGTTCAGTCCGGATGTGCTGCTGCAGACATGCTGCACATGCTGCTGTGTCCCTGAGCACAGCCAGGCTGGTCCAGACCAGCTCCGGGTGAGGACCACACAGCTGTGTCCCACTGCAGGTCCTTTAAAGGACAGCTGCTCCTGTCACACGTGTTCCATTTGTTTATCATCTTTTGGTCATTAAGTTCACTTTGTGCTGTATAAAGGTCTTTGGTTCTGGTTCAGATGATGGGTGGGTGGATGTTCTCTTGTGTTAAGTTGGTTCTGTTTCAGTTTTTTTCTACTTCCTGTTTTGTTTTGGTAGGCAGTTTGTTTTACTTCCTGTTGTCTTTCCTCCTCTGTGATTGGCTGCCCGCCCTCGTTGTTCCTGCCTGTGTCTTGGTTCTGTGTATCCTCCATCCTTTTTATTCGCAGCATCACCATCTGTGTGTGTTCTATGAAACCATAACAACTGCCGTCTCTGAGGAGACTGCAGCTCTGCAGCCCACATCTGCACAGGAGAATGAAGAAGTGAGCCGACTGTCTTCAGCCCACAGTGCAGGTATGAACACAGACAGACACACTGACGCCTCTTCTTCATTCAGAATATCTTTGAAAGTCTTCATCACAGTAGGGCTGCAACGATTACTTTACAAGTACTCGAGTAATATTCGAGGGCAAAATGCATCGACAACTAATTTAGTACTCGATGACTCGTTAGAGACGTCATTGGGGGGTTCAAAATGTGTAAACTGTACACACACACACACACATACGCGTTTTGGCGCCCGGCATGGAGGCGGTCACGGCCTGAAGCAATGACACTGCAGCGGTCCAAAGCAGGTATCCATTAGCTGTTAGCTGCAGCCGTATCTATGGGAAAACTATGACATTTACGTGTGATCCGAGTACTCGAGTATTCGCAAAAATAATCGCCGAATACTCGTTTGTTGCAGCCCTACATCACAGTGAGGTGGTTCAAAATGACAAAAACTGCAGAACCTGACCTTTCTGAGGACACACACTGCCGGCCTGTGTGACGGAGCGCAGGCAGGAGATAAACTGATGAGAGAGTGTCACACAGCAGAGCCTCAGTGTTACAGCGCTGTGCTCTCAGGCTTCTCTTCAGCACTGTGATCTACAGTGTGCTTCTTTTGTCCAAATGTCTCAAAATGTCCACCATCCTGGGCTGATGTGTCCAGGTTCCATCAGTCCCCTGAAGTGTACTCAAAGCTGTCACTGCAGGTTAGCTAATACTGACATCAGTGATGTCATTGTTTCAGCTGTACATGCTGGACGATGTGTAACTCAGTCTGACTGAGACCTTGTTACACAGGTATGTGTAAAAACGGAGACTTTTCCTTCCTTTGTGCCTTTTATTTACACATAAATGAGTTTTCACCTATGAAAACAATTCTTTCTAAAAACTCTGTGTATTCGCGTTTGAACTGACAAAAACGGAGTTTGCAGCAGTGCGTCAGTTGGTACAACCTTTTTTTTGTGTAGTACGGCTGCAAGAGCAGCTGTAGTCTAGTAATGGAAGTAATGGTAGCGTTTGCATTTGCAAATACAGCTCCTCGTGCTGTGTAGAGGAGCAGAGACATGTTAGGTCTCGAGTTTCAGCAATTTTGGAACAACGTCTGACACAAAGAGGCAGACTGCTTCGATGAGGCTTCTGATTGGCTTGCACGGCTTTCTCCTTCTGCCAACACTGCCCCCCACAGGCCTGGCGTAGTCATGACGGCTCTCTGAGCGTATTTATGCGGGTTAATGTAAACAGAAACGTTTATGAAAACGATGATGTGTGCACAATGTTATTTTGGAAAACGGAGGGAAGGAAATGTTCGTTTTCACAGATACCCGTGTTTGTGGAAACGGGGTCTGACAGGTTAAACAGTGTTTCCATGATTCAACTGTCAGTGTTTCCTTTGACTGCTGCAGCAGTTGTTGTGCTGTCTGTTGTTATTTGGCTTCAGTGTGAAGGAACCTGCTGGCTGACATGCAGCAGGTCTGCTGCCTGTTGTCTCCACAGAGATCCACAGTTAACATTCAGGAAGCAAACCCATCTAGGGAGGAATTACTGTAGCCCTCACAGCTAAGAGCCAGGAGGAAAAATCATTTGGAAAATCACATTAATCAGCTGCGTGCTGCTAAATGTTTAATTTTTATTGATGCCTGACTTACTCACACTATCGACAGATGCGGGCCTGAGAGCCAGAAACTGAGCCAGGACTCAGGTCATCGTCCAGGAAGTGATGAGGAGCTGCCTGAGGCCACCGACTGATCAGGACCAGCAGACATGAGCTGTGAGGTTGAAAGTTAACCCTTTATTTTACCAGAATTCTCCTTAAGAGGATAAAGGTTAAATAATGGTATAAAGGTGAGATAAACTAACACACACACACAGAATCATGATGGACTATTAGCTTTAAACATCCATATGTATAGCATGAAAGTGCATTTAACCCTTTGAGCTCCTCTTCTGCTGCCTCTGATCATCAAAGAGTTCTTTCAACTCATTAAGTTTCAAAAGAAACTTGAGCAGCATTTGAACAGACTTCCCAGCATGCACCAGCATGCACCTCTCCTCCTTTAATGTGTTCAAGAACAGTGAAATGATGGAAACGTGTTTTAGGTGCAGAGCTGGAGGTTTGTAGCTGTGAGGTGTAAATGAAAATATAGATCACAATTAGCACGTTCACACTGACACGCTGTTCATGTGTCCGCGAAGGGCTCTCAAGACTTCAAGTGTTTCTGTGTGAGCTTCCACTATATTGAATACATTATTTGATCTATACTAAAATCATGAATGACACAAAGACAAACACTGCAGTGCTCCCAGGTGACTGGTGGATGCTGCTTTTGTTTTACCTACAGAAGCAAACACTTTATTTTGTCATTGTTTCAGAGACAGATGAGCTGAGCAGTTCTATTTTCTGATTGGCTGATAGGTCGCTAATTCCAGACAGCAGCAGTCTGCCTTTGACTGGATTGTATGACAGAAGTGAATCACTCCTCTGTGTGAGAAGTGCCCTGTGTGGCTGCTGTGTGAACGGCTTGAATATAAACTACAAAAGGCATTTTCTGAAGAAAATGCAAGTTTGATTTCAGAAGCTGCAGCATTGCTTTGAAAGCTTATCTGAACGATTGCTTTGAACTCTAAAAATATGAAAAACCACATCAGAATGCATATGAATAGAAGCTGAATGGCAGAACAAGAGCTGAATTACTCTGAACACAAGCTGAATCAGTCATAAGAGCAGCTGAATTCATCTGAACAGCAGCTGGATAATTGCTTTGAATAGGAGGTGTATTGTCTGATCTTGGAATAATAGCTGATTTTGATGTGGACATGTAGCAAACAGCTCCATAGCGATAAATATGGCAGATATCATGTGTAATGATTGACAAAGAAGTAGCCGAATACTATACAGCTGAAGGATGATCAATATGACAGATATAATGCCTAAAGTCTGATAAAGACTACAAATATGGCTGTTTTGTATGCAGTTCTTGTGTGACAGCCTGTCACCACGGTAACAGCTCTGCCTGCCTAATTAAGCTTAAGTTTCCTGACATATATATCCAGTGCGAATGAAGCCGTTTCTCTGCCGTGCTGTAACACTTGGAACCGTGTCTGTGACTCTCTGTACATGTCTCTTATTCTGCGTCTGCAAAGCTCCGTGTTTCCTTATGTGGAAGTAAATGAGGATTTCACTTTGAACATGCGTGCGCACCCTCTCATGGAACAAGTCACCTTCCACAATATGTTCTTTCAAGTGCACTATTACATCTGACGGACTCCGGCGCTCACACAACTGTATCACGCATTTATAAGAACTTCCAGCCGACTCGATAGCAGCTGGGGCACGTACAGCATTTCAGCTAACTAAGCTAAAAACAAAATGCCTCACGTCAGTCAGTCAGTTCTTCTAACTTTCGTCTTCTGCGGAAACGTAGTGTAGTAACGTATAAGCGCCCCCTTTTGGTGTGGAATTTGAGTTGCAGTATTTGATCTAGGATTAGAGCTTTTTTTAAATAAGCATATTCAACAATTAATAAATGGCAATATATATTGGAAGTATATAATAAATAAATAATACAGTCAAATAAACATTTGTGTTTAAGATGATAACTTCACTAAGAAATCATCTAGTTTATAGATGATTGCTTTGTGAATAACAATAACTTTGCAGCTGTTTGTGCACCTTTGTAAGCGCCTCCCATTAACACACTCATTGACACTGCAACTATTAAAAGCCTTACACAAGCATGATGCAACCTGCAAATTCAAATGGTTGTTACAGTGTTTCCAGAAAAAAAATCTGACACTATACTGTAAGTATAACACTACAAACATCTCATTTTGTACAAATGAAGATGTGTTTTTGAATGGTTTTGTTCTGTAAATTTAAAAAAATCCGTCATTTCTTCTGAATATCACTGCAAATTTTACAGCAATGACCTCTTTGTGACAGCATAGTGTTTCCCACTGAACAATGTAAACTAACAGTAAGGCTATAAACTGACATGACAGACACACAATGACCAGAACAGGACATGAGTGGGGGCTGTAATTGCAAACATAGGCCCTGATATGAAAGAGTGGAACTGAATGAATGAAGCAAACTTATGTGGAGAGTGGAATGGCTAACAGTGAATGAAGAATTTTTATTTATTCCGGAGCAGGAGAACAGTGCTGGGAGATCACAGCCACATCAGTACAACTAACGCACAAATTCTGTCAAAAAAATCAGGTTAAATTCAGAGACTTAGGTCTACTTCAGTGTTTCCACAACTATCCCTATCCCCATCTTCGGGTTGCCCAGGCTGTATCGGTCCTGGTGGTCTACACTTTTGTTGTAGTCCCGGCTGTCCTGGTAGTCTGTGTATTCCTGGTCATGTAGGTTGTCCTGGTCTAGGTAGCCTTGATCGTGTATGTGGAACAGCCTGTCCCATTTGTGTTCTGGTGTCTCTGCGACACATTCTTTCTTTGGTGGGTTCTGTAATTTTTTCCATCTTGGAGCAAGGAGGATTTCCTGCTCTCTGTCCTCCAACTGTGTGACCTTGGCCTTGATCTGTTCTGGTGTCTATGTGACACATTCTCTCTTTGGAGGTTACAGTGATTTTAATCGTGTTGGCAGTCTTTCTACCAGCTCTTTGGTCCCACGGTCTATACTTGGCCCTGCTCTTGGACAGTTGGTTGCAGGGATCCTTGCTCTCAGCAATCTGGTCACTGTCACGTTGCTTGAGCTCCTCTGGTTCGTTTGCTTCCTGCTCCTGTTTCAGCTGATCTTCTAAGGAGGACCTGTCCTCTGACAGTTGGTTTATTATACTGTCTTTTTCCTGGATGGTCTTGTTGGCCTTCTGTAGGTCACACCTCAGGATGCAGACCTCGTTGGCCAGCTCCTCACACTTAGAAAACCACTGGCTATATTTTTCGGTAGCCTTTCTGTGGTTTTCACTGAGCTGTTCCCACTTTACCCTTGACTCTAGAGTCACCTTTTGCTGCAGAGTCAGAGACTGGTCTACACACTCCTTCAACTGTCTGAACCTGGCCTTGCTCTTGGCCAGTTCGTTGCAGACATGAGTGTTTTCAGCAGACAGGTCAGTAATGACATTAGCGTGATAAACCACCTCTGAATGAAGTTTGCTGTTATGTTTCTTGAGCTCATCAAGGTATATCTCAATGCTTTCTCTTGATTCCTGCTCACGTTTCAGCTGATCTTCGAAGGAGGACCTGTCCTCTGACAGTTGGTTTATCACACTGTCTTTTTCCTGGACGGTCTTGTTGGCCTTCTGTAGGTCACTCCTCAGAGTGCAGACCTCGTTGACCAGCTCCTCACACTTGGAAAAACACTGGGTATATTTTTCGGTAGCCTTTCTGAGGTTTTCACTGAGCTGTTCCAACTTTACCCTTGACTCTAGAGTCACCTGTTGCTGCAGAGTCAGAGACTGGTGTACACACTCCTTCAACTGATCTTCTGAGGAGGACCTGTCCTCTGACAGTTGGTTTATCACACTGTCTTTTTCCTGGACGGTCTTGTTGGCCTTCTGTAGGTCACTCCTCAGAGTGCAGGCTTCGTTGGCCAGCTCCTCATACTTGGAAGAACACTGGGTATGTTCTTCGGCAGCCTTTCTGAGATTTTCATTTTCTTTTGTGAGGACGGTCCCGTTGGCCTTTTCCAGTCCAGTGATCAAGCCGCCTGATTCCACAATAAACTGCTTCACCGTCTGTCCTTTCTTCTCGCGCTTCTCTCGTTCTTTGCACTCTTTCTTCTCGCGCTTCTCTTGTTCTTGGCGCTCGTTCTTCTCGTGCTTCTCTTGTTTTTGGCGCTCGTTCTTCTCGTGCTTCTCTTGTTTTTGGCGCTCTTTCTTGTCGTGCTTCTCTTGTTCTTGGCGCTCTTTCATCGCACGCTTCTCTTGTTTTTGGCGCTCGTTCTTCTCGTGCTTCTCTTGTTTTTGGCGCTCTTTCTTCTCGCGCTTCTCTTGTTCTTGGCGCTCTTTCATTGCACGCTTCTCTTGTTCTTGGTGCTCTTTCATCGCACGCTTCTCTTGTTTTTGGCGCTCTTTCTTCTCACGCTTCTCTCTTGATTGCAGAAGCTGAAGCATTGCTTTGAACTCTAAAAATATTAAAAAACACATCAGAATGCATATGAATAGAAGCTGAATGGCAGAACAAGAGCTGAATTACTCTGAACACAAGCTGAATCAGTCATAAGAGCAGCTGAATTAATCTGAACAGCAGCTGGATAATTGCTTTGAATAGGAGGTGAATTGTCTGATCTTGGAATAATAGCTGAGGCTTAGGGAGACTAAATGATTTTTATGTGGACATGTTGTTTTGCGATTCTGGAATCAGATCTACTAATTCCAGCCTGTAACCCTTCTCCTTATGTCCATTGCAGATATGGCAAACAACAGATCATCAGCCAAATAATACCATCTACTGTAACTTTAAGTAGACAACAGCTTCCTCCCAGCTTTTTTTTTGAGTTGAGTCTAACATCAATGTAACTTCACAGAGAGCTCCACCGTCTCTACAGTCCCTGGGTTTACATTTCTCTGGTCTCTCTATCACACAGAATGGAGTTCGCCCCAATACGCACAGACACACACACACAGCATGTGCGTAAATGCACACGACTCTCTCTCCCTCTCTCTCTTTGAATGAACGCGATGAAGTTGCACTTATCACTCACTACTGTTAGTACTCACCACGAATCTGACTGTATGAAGAAACCTGTTGCTAAGATGTTAGCCTCCTCTGCAGCTGTGTTTCTCCTTCTTCTCTGATCCTTCTGTTCTCCGCGTTTAGTCCAGTAATCACGCTTGAAATTATTCTCCTTTAGGACGCCTATTGCTTTGCACTTCAGGCAGGTTCGTCTCCACGGAACTCCCCAAAATATCCTGCTGTGTCTGTCTTTGGAACTTACCAACAATACCTTTATTGCAAAAAGGTGTGCCTTTATATACCTTTGGGCTGTTACCGTGGTGACAGGCTGACACAGGATCAAAGGTATGCCTTTGAATCAAAGGCATGCCTGCCTGTATCCATGGCAACCTGAATGTTTATTGCTGCTCTTAATGCCCCTGACTGCAGCTCTCTCTGTCCCCCTCCTAATGTGTTTCCAATGTAAAAACACCCTCTAAACAACTTCTGTTTTTGTCCCAACTGAAGCCTTCAGACAAAAAATATGGACACCGCCAGAATCACAAGATGTTGCTCTACAACACAGTATATGCGATGTGGACATGTAGCAAACAGCTCCATAGCGATGAATATGGCAGATATCATAATGATTGACAAAGAAGTAATACCGAATACTATACAGCTGAAGGATGATCAATATGACAGATATAATGCCTAAAGTCTGATAAAGACTCCAAATATGGCTGTTTTGTATGCTTCTTGTGTGACAGCCTGTCACCATGGTAACAGCTCTGCCTGCCTAATTAAGCTTAAGTAATGTTGGAGAGAGAGGTGTGTCAGCCTCCTGTTACTCCTCTCAGGGCAGATCCCATGTATTTTAATGGGGGGTTGCACCCTCTGAACAAGTGCTTGGTGTGTCCAAACCGAAACACTCAGACAAAAAATTTAAAAACTAATGACAGTAAATAGAAAGACAAATAAATAAGTTTATGTTTGTGACAGGTTCTGATCAGCAGGAGTTTTCAAGTGTACATTTTTTAGTTAGGATGCTAGCAGATATGCAGTTTAGCTAAGTTACTTCTGGCTGGCTATGCTAGCTTAGATTGCTAGCCTTCTAATTTTACACACACACACAACAGTAAAAAATGGACTGTACCCTGCACATACACACTGACTGTTTACATGCTGACATGTTTGTATGCAGTAACAGTAACTGCAATACTGTTTATCTATTTCTTTCTTTATGCACCTTAATATCCAATCCAATAACTGCACATGTACAGCTGTTTACCTCCTGACAGTTTTTGCACTATGATTCATTCTCTGCTCAATTTGCTGATGTAGCACACATGCACATTTACATGTATATGTATGTATATTATATGTGTATATATATATTATATTATATGTGTATATAATATATATGTATATATATTATATCATTTACTTCCATAGTTTATATTTTTGTGTACTTATTTGCATCTTTTTGCTCTTCAAATTGCTCTTTTGCAAATTATTCTATTTTGACTTCTTAAACCTTTATGGCATTCAGTGTGAGCAGCAAAGTAAGAATTTCATTGTACAGGGAAACCAGTTTCTATACTGTGCACATGACAATAAGCCCTTTGAATCTTGAATCTTGAAAACAGAGCACCACAAGCCAGGGGCTCGAGGCAGACCTGGATGCTAAATTTTAATTAATTTGAACAACCCTACCCAGCAGGCTTACATGATTAGCAGACCAATCATTAGCTTTAATTACACATTCAAGCAGCTTACAAACGGCCAGCTAGCATTCAGCAGCTAACTGTAACTTAGCATGATGGGAAACATTAAGTAAACTGCATCCTGTTTGTGTTGAGCTCAATGCTGAAAACATTAGGAGAGTGATGTTCTCTCTGGCTCCAAGGTGGAGTTACCTTCAACGGGTGGAGGCGGAGCCACTTTGTCCATCTTTATTTACAGTTTATGGATGAGGTGGTTTAAGTCCGACGCAGTGCTCAGTGAACCTTCAGTCTGACCAGTTAACTCAGGCAGCAGATGAAGTTAGGTTTTTAGGTTGAAGCAGCTTAAAATGATTTACAGAGCTGCACTGGGAGGTGTGTGGAGTTAAAGGAACGAGTTAACCTTTGCTGACCCGTGGCAGTGGT
Organism: Parambassis ranga; assembly: GCF_900634625.1. Classification (NCBI taxonomy): domain Eukaryota; kingdom Metazoa; phylum Chordata; class Actinopteri; family Ambassidae; genus Parambassis; species Parambassis ranga. The sequence goes on from NW_021144767.1 coordinate 4,214,313, forward strand.
CGGCAGCAGAGCTCTGTCAGCGGGGATTTGAGCTTTACTCTCCCACTGGAGCATGAAATCACTGTTGACCAAAGGAAAATAAAAACAAACTCTGCTAAACACTGCACATCCATTTCCACTCTGCATACATGGATTATTTTTACATTAGGCTTGTGTTTTGGAAAATGACCACAGTGGCAGAAAAGATGGGAGTCCCTGCTCCCAGTGAATGTATTACATGTTTATATTCATGTAACTTTCCGGCGCTGGGGCCCACGCTGCAGCGCCGTCCTGCAGGCTGGACTGTGGGTGGTAAAGGGCATCTGTGTTTCTTTGCCTCATGGTTTTTTGGTACTGTGCTGATTGTTGAGCAGTGGAGCGGCGCAGGAGGAGGATGATCAGCTGTGTCCTGCCCAGGAGGAGCTGATGACCCCTGAGTCAACCTCATCAGTTTCCCCCTGTGGACAAACAGCACAGAAGCTCCAGGCAGGCTGTTCATGTATCACCAGCAGAATCTGCTTACAGCAGCCGGCGGCGCCGCACACATCACGCTGCGAGGACGCCGCCTGTGTCATGTACACCTGCAAGATATGGCAAGTCAGGTAGAAAAAAAGTGGAGTTAATGGAAAAAAACAGAGTCAAACTGTGTAGTTAAAGTGCAGCCGGGATTTTATCAAAGTCCAGACAGCGTGGAGGTATGCAGTGCAGTGATTACACTGAGTGTGTGAGAGAGAGGCCGACCACAGGTTTTCATTTCTCAAAGAAAATGAGCAGTCAGTGCATGAAGAACGATGCTCCTCTGATAATATTTTCATAGGAAAAAGGGAATTTAAGGCTCATATTTTCTATCATGAACGTGAGGGGCTGCATTACTCAAGACAAACACTGCTTCAGACGAGGACCTGCAGCCTTATAATGCTCTCATCCTCCAGCAGATCAACAAGACACCACTGACTGAACAGCACCGTGCTACTGTAGCACTCCGTGTCCTGTGGCTGTTTGCCAGGATATCGTGTGACCTTTGAAAGTTCATGGATGAGCCAGTTTGGCTGCTCTCCATCCTCCAGCCATCTTTTCCTGCAGAAGCACCAGCTCAGCAGACGGCACAGGGGAATAAAGAAAGAAGAGGAGGACAGAGAGGTGGAGAACTCATTAACAGAATTGATGCAGTCTGCTTCTACCCGGTGCTGATGCCAATACTCTTCCCCGGCTGATTTCTTTGTTAACACCAAACCCAGTAATCAGCCACCTTCAGCACAGAAGGCAGAGGTCTGCAGCAGCCCGCTAATGATTCTGTTTACACACACTGAAGGATGACAGTTATCACGCATGTAGCAATAGATTTACTCACAGCGGAGAAAAATATCTTTCAGCTCTTAATGTTTTAACCATGTGCAGTCAGTGGAGGAGGACTCTAAGCTGAACAGTGGAAGCACAGATTGTTCTGGATGATCCACCTGATTCAGTCTCAGCACAGACCTTCTGTAACCACAGAGCTCGCCTTTAATTCTTTTTATCTTAGCTTCGAGTTGATTCTTCAGACCTGTGTGCTCATCACACACTGAACCCGGTTGGTTTTTATCACATCTCACGTCACGTTCGGTGTTCCACAGGGTTCAGTCTCAGGTCCTGTTTTATTACATTCATGTCTCTGTCTCAGAGCTGATGATGGCACAGCAGAGGACAGATGTGGACAGGAAGCTGAGTTGATGATGTTAGGACGTTACATTGAAAGGTTTCATTTATTGGTGTAGTGCAGGTCTGAGCAGCTAAAACGTGACTTCTGAATGTGAACATGTTTACTTGTGTTGATTAACAGAGGCTTCCTAAAATGTTATTGGACCATTACCATCACTGCATGAATCATCAGACCTCTGGAAGTTCAGAGAGCTCGTATGACGTGTCTGTGAAGCTTCAGCGTTTTTCTGCTTGTGTCTGTCATGTAAAAGCTGTTTTAGAGTTTTCATGTTTATCCACTGAACACACACACATTCTACACTGTGTGTGTGTCTGTGTTTATGTGTGTGTGTGGAGATCAAACGTGACTTCAGAAGAAAAACAAACATGGAGGACGACAGATGTCGTCAGCTGTGATGTGTCTCCATGAGACATAGTAAAGACACGCATGTTGTTGATGCCATATTCCCCCCGGTGTGTATGTTCTCCTGGGCCGTGTTGTTGTGTGTTTTGGTTGGAGCCATGTTTGTCAGGTCGGTGGTGCTTCCCGGTCTGCTCGCTCGCTCTGATTGGCTGTTGGTGTGTTTGTTTGTCGTACTTTGTGTTTCTTCATGGAAGAACTGCAGATCTCACTTCAGGATGAAATCAGGATGTTAACCTGAGTTTTTCTGCCTGAGCTCACACAGTGATTCACAGACATGCTGCTGAGAGTGCTCCAGTGCAGAGCGGCCTTTGTATTCCAAAGACGGAACCCGGCCTGCACACATACAGTCCACACAGCTCGCCCTCTGCCCGGATCATTAGATCAATAACCGTCTTTCTGCACTTTCATTCACTTAGATTTGCCATCAAACAAAAGAAACATGGATTTAAGGCGCGGAGACATTTAGAAATATGAGCGCTTTGTTTCTGCTCTCAGAGATTACAGAGCTTTATCTGAAACAGTCATGAAGTGAAGCTTTATTTGTGGGTGAGTGATGCAGTGTTTACAGCAACATGCTGATTCCTTTATTTGTTATGTGACTCACATTTCCAGCAGTTACAAATAAAGTAGCTGCCTGGTGTCGTGCACAATATCTCAGCAGTGGAATCTGTGTTTGTTTCGCCAGCTGCTGCTGAGGAAGCGGGACTTTCAGTAATCCTTCCACAACCGTGAAGCTTTACACAAACTCACAAATCATTTCCTGCTCTGACTCACGGAGGAAGCGGCACAGCTACACGGCTGAGGTTTAACCTGTGTGCTGTTTGTTCTGTCCAACACTCACATGCTCACTGTGGGAGAACACACACACACACAAACCCGTCCTCCATCTTTAAAGGATCCATCCTCTGCAGGAAGGATCTTTCCTTTCAGTGAATCGCTGACATCATTTAATGTATTCACACAGACAAACTCTACAACAACAACACTGTTTTTTAATGCCTAACCCAAAACTAACGCTGGTTCTTAGACACACAAATGTTCTCTTGCTGCCTCATATATCCAGCCAGTTACCATGGTAACCAGATCATCAGTGTTATTCAGCTCACCTGTCAGTGATCAGAATGTGATGATTGATTGGTTCATCATATATACGTATTTTCGCGACCATAAGGCGCACCGTACTATAAGGCGCAGGTTACACTAAAACATACCAGTATGTAAATTCAGTAAAAACCGGCTGGATATCAGCGAGGAGCCGGTGCAGCCTCTCTCTCGACGGTGGCAGCGACAGAGAAACAGCGTGTGTGTTTCTACGGGCAGAGCAGTGGCTGCTGCTGAATGCCTGTTGTGATTCCAACTTTATCTTTACACTTTATTAATAAATAAAGACCATCTTCGGATATACGTTGTCCCGCATTTTAATCAGATGCACCACAGTGATTCCTAATTCATCCTTACCAGTGGCTGACTATACAGAATATTTATTACAACAATAAACAGGAAACAACTGCACGAGTTCAAACCTGCCAGCTTCCCTCTCGTCACTGTCAGAGTCACAGTCACACACGTTGCCGGCTGGCTGTTCGGAAATTATTATTATTATTGTTCGGAAATTATGCCGGCTTTCACAAAAGCTCGGGCAACAGTCACTGCAGAAACATGAGCCCATGTGTCCACAATCCATTCACATATGCTGGCGTAACTCGCCCGGCGCTGCCTCGCAGTAAAGCTGTGCTCGCTGTCCGCCATCCATCGCTCCCACACCGCTCGCAACTTTACTTTGAACGCCCTGTTTACGCCGATGTCCAGCGGTTGGAGTTCTTTGTTAACCCTCCCGGGATTACGGCAAGCTATGAATTCATCTGCTTCGCCTGTATTTTTACACCAGCGGTGAGACGGGCGTACGCGGAGTCGCGGATCAGCAGCGAGGGTGATGCGTGAAAAAAACCATCCGGTCTCTTTACATAAACTTCCCTGAGCCACTCCTCGTCTCCTCATTTCTCCTTAACAAAGACTCCTGCTGGAAACATTTCTTTAGGCAGAGTCTTTCTCTTCCATAGGCGGAAGTTTCTGTCCATTACCATCCAGTCCACCACTACAGTCCGTATTGATACCGTGCTGGTCCCCATTCTCTCCACAGTTTGGGTCACGGGGATGTCGAAAGTGAGGTGGACTTCATCCATGTTGGTGATGTGGCTGGGCTGGATGTTTTTGCTGGCAATGTTGTCACTGCATAACGCGGAAGCTGTAATCCGCTGGAAGTTGCTGCGCCAGTACCGTAGCATTCAGCTGATTGGTGAATTGCTGCCAGCGTAGTGTACGCTGGCAGCAATTCACCAATCGGCTGAACCGGTGTGTTATGTAGTATCCATCTGATTGGTTCATCGCTGCTAGTGTACGTAGTGTACGTATGACGTACTGTTCAGCTGATTGGTGAATTGCTGCCAGCGTACGTAGTTTACGTACCACGTCCCCGTGTCTGGTACTCAACCCATACACAAGGCGCACCGTATTATAAGGCGCAGGGCCGACTTTTGAGAAAATTTTAGACTTTTAGGTGCGCCTTATAGTCGTGAAAATACGGTACTTACAGACTCGTCCTCCCCTGCCTGCTGCAGGCCTCCCCCCTCCTCCTCCTCCGTCTGGGAGGAAGCGTACAACCCAGCTGGGGCCCGCATAAGCGCGGGGTGGTGGGAGAGGGCCAAGTCCTCCTCGGGCCTGAGGTCATCCTCATGCTCCACCAACCCGAAGCCCTCGTCGCCCTCTCCCTCTGCCACAGGCACATCGGGCACGTCGGGGTCTTCTCCACAACCCTGCTGACCGCCTCTGCACGGGCAGCAGTGGGAGAAATCAAGATGGCGACGGATGGTGGCTGCTGTTTATACCGTTTCACCACCTCCTGTGCTTCCTGTGAGGGCCTGAGGGTCAGTTCTCTGGAGGTGGCCTCAAGCCGGAACACTGGAAAATGATCCTGGGGAGAAATTAAAAAGATTATTATTTATAGATATATATATATATATACACTCTGAATACATCTAGTAGCCACACATTTTTCAATATGAAACAAATACAAGAACACCTTAATCACAACAATATCTACACATGTTAAACAATCTAAAATAAAAGCAGGGACACGGTAATTACAATTTTTTTTCACAAACTCATTATTACACTTTACTACTACATATTTATTACTTAGTACTATCACAGTAGGGCCGTCGCGCCACGCGACACTCGAGTTTTACATTACACACACACAGTACAGTACAGTACAGTACAGTACAGTGCAGTATCGTTCACTAAGCTTGCTAACTTTCGGAAAATGACTACATTTAATAAGTAGTTAGTGATAAGTACTGGGAAAAAAAGGTTTCTTTCCCGAAATGGGATTTTTTTTAATTTTTTCTTCACAAACGTGAATCGTTTAATCGCTAGCGAGCAAAGGGAAATACGGCATTAAGCTAACTTTCGGATAAGTATGTACTACATTAACAAAGAAAAATTAACGTACCATTTCAACGAATAAAAGTGTTTGTTGTTGGAAAAAGTAAGTGGAGATGCTCTTTCTCTCTTTCTCTCGTGGATAGCAGAGGACGACACGTTCAAGTCCCTCTTCCAACTTCGCTCTCCGGGATCGTAGACGCAGAATTGTGCGGCCATCGCGGCGGCCGGCACTTGAACGCGACTCCGCGAAATTTGCATGGAAAGTGAAACACCACCAATAGCGCGTGCAACCTACTGGAGTTGGCCAACCACGGGCCAGGAGGGAGGGACCAGCGTTACACTTCGAATTGGAACAGTCACGGGGTGGCCGTAGCCAATCGGGCACAAGGGGGTGTGGCCTAAAGTGTAACACAAAGGTGTAACAGGGTGGAGAGAGGAAGCCTGTCCCAAAGGCGCAAGCGAGAGGTAGCGGGATCGATGCCCGCATCCTCCAGCCTGCATTTTAGGAGGGAGGGTGTAGCTGGATGGATGAGGATGGATGGATAATGTAGTGGACTCCCACCCAGCAGATCAAGTCCCAGAGGTTACAGCATCATTTATTAGCTGAGTTTACCCCATTGACAGTAAAAACTATGGACAGAGCTTCCGTGACGTCACCCGTTTGTTTCTGAAAAGCCGTTCTGAGGCTCGGTGGGAGGTTCTGGGACGTGATGACTGCCACCATGTTGGCAGCGTCACGTCACCAAAACTCAAATATGGACAAAGAGGGGGAGCACGAGCGGGGTTTAGGGGGGCGGGCGATCGTGGGAGCAGGAAACTCACGCTGTGATACGGCAACTGTCTGTCACTCAAGCGGCAACGCCCATAATTATGCGTAATTTTAAGTCAGAATACAATTGAAACGAGTGAGTTTCACCCCCCCTACAATTGACACTGTCTTCCTCAGGTCTTTATCAGGACAGCAGTCAGGTCCAGCCCTCTGGGGGGTTCTGCTCTCAAAGGTGATCTGGAATGACAGCTGACAGCAGAGAGAGGAAAGCTTTAAATGTACTGCTACAACCTGATTGGCTGCATGAGCAGCGAGGCAGCGCCTGATTGGTGGAGGAGCGGGCTAGAGAGCATGTCAGTGCATCAGTCATGTGACTTATCAGCTCTGCTCTTTCTGCCTTTTCCTCTGAATCTTTTCATCTCATCAGTGTTCCGCCCTCATACGTCCTGCATCAACATGAAGCTGCTGTTTATTCATGCATTTCTAACACACAGCTGACAGGTCCGTCACTCACCTGCAGTAAGGTATTGGATCTGGACTGGAAGCTGAGTGAGGAGAGAAGCATTCTGAAGGCTTCCAGTGACTGACGTGTGGATGTTGAATCTGTCTGAGTCCAGTGTTCAGCTCAGTCCAGCTGCTGCACACAGTGAGGAGCTGTGACTGCATCCAGCTCAGTCCTGCTATGAACTGTGAGTCTGAACTTTGGGGTCGACCCTGCAGGATCCTGCAAAGGCCCAACAGCCTGTTGCACTGACGCACAGGAAGCCTTTCCACAGTTGAAGCAGGCAGTGTGTGTGTCTGAAGCAGTGTATTGTGTGTATGTGTGTGTGTCTGTATATGTGTGTGTGCATGTGTCTGTGTGTTAGTGTGTGTCAGTGTCTATATTGTGGCCCTGTGTTGGCCTCTCAGGGAGTGTTGTGTTGTTGCTGCTGTCTCTCCCCTGTGTGTGCAGGAGGTTGCTGGGTGGAGCTGATCCTGAGCTTATGCAGCTCTCCTGTGCTGACGAGCTGGAGACGGTTTAAGAGTTCCCAGTCTGTTTGCTTCACTCTCTCTCTCCCCGTCTGGCCTACTAGGAGGGCTGCTCTCTCTCCAGCCTGCTGCAGGCATGGCGGTGTATTTTGTTGCACATTTCCTTGTTTGTCAATTGTTGGTATACAACTACTGTTCTTTCTTCAATAAAATGGTCAAACGGTTAAAGTTGTGTTTGTCCTCCCCAATGTGTCACACTTTCTGAGCCGGTGTGACAATAAATGTGTGTGCATGTCTGTAAGAGTGTGTATGATTGTGTGTGTTGGTGTGTGTGTTGCGTCTATATGTGTGCACATGTCTATGTGTGTGTGTGTGTGTGTGTGTGGTCAGCCTTCATCCTTCCTGTCAGCAGAGCAAAGCTGTATCAGTGTCTCATCCAGGTCTCAGCTCCTCAGGCTTTCTTCAGAAGAGCTGTCACTGTTGGAGTATCTGTTGCACAAGTGCTGCACATATCTGATCTAAGTTCTTTCTGAATCCTCACATTTAAAGTTACAGAGAACTTTTACAAACTCCCTTCTTGTTGGCTGCTACAAGCCGACAGCCTCCACACATCAGAGGCCTGCACACCATGAGCTTCCTGCACTTCCTGCTGTTGATGACAGCTCTCTCTCCGATTGGGAGATTAGACTGATGTGACTGTGACATCATGACGTCACTATTCAGAGCCTGCTGTTTAACATGGTGCTTACAGAGAGACAGAGACAGCAGCAGCACTCTGTGAGCCAGGTCCACTCTACTTGGAGGAAGTAAAACGCCTCATTTCATCAAGATGGAGACACTAAAGAACACAACCAGCAGCTGTGACACATCAGCTTTTCCTCTTAATCTACTCAGTTCATGGATGTTCTGACACACGTCCTGCCTCGTGCTTCAACAGGAAGACTCATCAAGTTGATAGCAGCTTCAAAATAAGTGTGTATAAGTATTAAAACACTAAACTGTGACTTCAGTGAGTCTCCTTTATTTGAACTGATTCATAAAATGATCATAAACACATGACAAATGAAATCTATTCAAACTCTGAAGTTCACCTCATCATATCCCAGTGGCAGACAGAACAGGCCCCCTGAGTGACAGCAAAGCAGTGAGCCCCCTGCTGGTGATCAGCTGCATGTACCAGAAGCAGACAGAGATTTCTGATATGATGTTAAAGGTGTCACAGAGGAGGATCCGACTGTCTGACCTCTGATTCTTCTGTCAGCATCAGACACATCACAGTTTGATCAGTTTTCAGATCACACACAGCAGCATCAGTAACACTGAGCAGACATTACACACTCCATCAAACACGCACACACACACTGCTCACTTATAACAGGGATAATAAGTAAAGTTCTTTACAATAAATTTTATTATCACTTCACACATGGCACAGTATATATGGCAGAGAGTTAAAGGTGGAATATGTAGTCAGAGTTAATACCAAATATTGACACTAGGTGGCAGCACTTCAGCCTCCATCCACTGCTGCACTACCAGCACCACTCTCAGTGCTTTTTGTTTCCATTGACTGTACAACATGATTCAATCCATGTTATTTATATGACAAACTATGTGTAGTGTTTCTATGTGTGTAGCTGACATGTTGCTCAGATTCCATTGGACACATATACTAGATGGAAGCTGCAGCAGGATTGGCTGATGACTGATCACAGGTGTGAACAATCAGCCAGTGACGAGTGGAGCAGGAGCAGCTGCCCATGCTGCAGAGACACAAACAGCAGCAGCACTCTGTGACCCATGTCCACTCTGTGTGTCCTCCAGACAGTCTTAAGATTAAGATTAAGAAACCTTTATTAGTCCCACAATGGGGAAATTGCATTTTTGCAACAGCAGGTACAGACAGCAAAGGATAAGTTAAGAAAAGATATATATGATAAAATAAACTACCAATAAAATATAGAATAGAATCATCAACAGTTTACATATGAACAGTTGTTGCACAGGTGAGTGGAGGGAGAAGTGGTCTGTAAGAAAACTGTACATAGTGCATCAGAAACTAAATAAATAATGTGTTGTACACTGTGGTGTGTGAATATTGCACCTATCAGAAGTGGTTATTATACAGTCTGACAGCAGCAGAGGTTGTGTGTAATGACGCGGCTCACCAGCAGAGGGCGTGTGACGGAGCAACAAGCAGAAACTACAGAGGAGAAGAGACACAACAAAGATCAGAACAGACACACTCAGCTCTTCTCTCTGAGACCATGATGATACCGTCACATATCATCACTGCACATGTTTTTGGCTGCACGTCTGGAAATGAGAGGAGACAGAACATCATCATACATGTTGCATAAGTAAAGTCCATAAGTAAAGGCCAGCACCTGGTCGGCCTGTTCGAGGACACCAACCTGTGCGCCATCCACGCCAAGAGGCTCACCATCACGCCCAAAGACATCCAGCTGGCCCGCTGCATCCACGGAGAGAGAGCTTGAAGTGTCCGCGGCTCCTCAAACCACAGCGGCTCTTTAAGAGCCACCTCAGTGTCCTCTAAAGAGCGGCTCCTCATCCTCTGCCTCTGCTGCTCATCACTCTGTCTGATGCACAGAATAATCAGTCTCTTCTGAAATAAATATCATCTTTTATCTTTTGTAAGATGCAGTGTAATAATACACATGTTGAACTCTTCAAGATGAATAATGGTCCGTCTCAGGGACATTTATTTATTGGTTGGTTCAAGGATGTAATATCAAACTGACACCGAGGAATATTTAACAGGAAACTATAATAAATGTTTTACAATAAATACATAATATCATTTATAAATAGCTTTAATAAGTATAGGTTTATTATGTGTAAAAGCATGATGACCTATGGAATGATAACACTAAAAAACTCTGCTGCTCCAGGAACGGTACAGGCGGTGACTCCTGCAGTCCGCCATCAGACTCATCTCCACTGTGATCTGCTCCTAGGTGTGTGTGCAGAAGAAGAAGGTCTCCAAGCCGAACAAGTCCGGCCCCAGCGTCAGCGAGCTCATCGTGAAGTATTATGGCCCTGGATGTGCTGCTTCAACAGGTGGATAAAGGACCAGCAGTGGGTATCAATGCCTTTGTGCACCAGATGAGACTGAATGGACCATGTATGGTGCAGACAGAGGTCAAACTTTTTCATAAATACTGCAAATAAAGCGTGAACTTCAGAAATCCAGTGTTACGGCTTTAACATGCTGTACCTATTACTGATAAGACTAATGCAACCTCCTAAAACACAGGTCTGATCTGGCCTTGGGTTGTGAACTGAGAATTGTAGATCATGCCTTTTCGTGTGCACATAGTCTCAAATGTTGTGCAGTTCTCAGTGCAGTCGTATTCTATTCTATTAGGAGGATACAGGTCCCACACACTGGATGCACTTGTCCAAGGATGATACTGACATGGATGAAGGCAACCAGGCTGAGATGGATGAAGGCAGGAACCACCCACATAGGTCTGTAACCACATATAAACCATGTTACCCCACCAAACAGTTAGAACTGATGAAGCTGCTTGGATGAGCAGCGAAACGTCTTCTAGAAAACTCTACAAGTCCAGACACCTTGCTTCAATCTTCTCTACAAACAAACACAATCAAAAACCTTACTAAGAGTGCAACACTGGTGCTTTGAATTTGATGTAAGCAGTGTAGCTCATTGAACAGAAGTGTGATGCTCTTTTTGGCTGGTTGAAAATCAGACGTGCAGCTGCATACTGGAGCAGAAGCACCGGCTGGAACACCTATTAGGAGGGCATTGCAGTAGGCAAGAGAGGCGAGGTCTGGATCAGGAGCTGGGTTGCATGTTGAGTTAGGTGCGGCAAGACTGGGCTACAGAGGCCCCAAGTAGACATGCACGTCTTAACGTGGTATTGTCTTCACACAAGGAGGGCTGACACGTCAGTGTTACCCCTACTATTATGATGCAATAGTAGCTGCACTATTGATTGCACCTAGCAGTGCTAGTAGTTAGCACCTTCTGATGGGTTCCGGGTATGTTTGAAATCAGGTGGTTTAATCCAGAAGTAGAATTTCCTCCTGGGAGTTTCAGCTGGAGTCTGTGGTGGATGTGACAGAGGAGAACAACACGCCTCACCCCCTTCATGCCACGCTGCATGAACAGCACTGGGACTACCCAAGAGCAGCACAGAACGCCACAGGAGGTCTTTCCTGAAAGTGGCCATCAGACTGATTTTTAGTGACACTTCTACTACTTATACTCTTCTACTTTAATTGTAACTTGATACCTCTGGCAAAATAATTTTAATATTTAATTTTAAACATTGCACTCGACTACATAAAGAGTATTTTCATTATTTTTCAGCTGCAGCTTATGTGAAACTTCGTCTCAGTGGTGAAATTATGATGAATTGGTAAAAAAATGATTTAATCCTAGGAATAAGTAAACAGGAATCTGTGGCAATAGGTAAATGTATTAACACACTTGTTTGTGTCTGTGTCTTCTGTTTTTCTACAAGATGCTTGTCCAGATAATGAAGTAAGAAGAGCACCAAAGAAACCATGGTCCAAGGCTGAGGTCAACGCAGTAATGCGACATTTTAAAGATCACATATCTAAAGGACAACTGGCAACCAAAACTGAATGCACTCACTGCAAGATGGCTGAAGGGTCTGTTTTAGCACAGAGAACAGTGCAAAATATCAGGGACTTTGTTAGAAACCGAGGAGTAACTGCAAAAAGACAGTCACAGAAGGAAATGTAATGTAATGTATGTAAATCCACAGATTTGCACATAGAAACTAAGTTTCTAAAAGCAATCAGTTACTAATATGGGAGAGTAACTACGTTGTAGTAACAGATTTAATATAAAGTTATTAGAGTTAAAGTTTGTTTTGTATGCATGTGTGACATGCTTTTTTTACATTTGATTAATGTAAATGCACTTATAATCAAATTGAATTTAAATTCTGTGCAAAGAAGAGTACACGGTTGTGTTGTTATCTTTATATTGAAACCTCCCATATTTATTTTGTAGAATGTTCCTGTTAAAATATATTAGCAAGAAGGAACATGTAAGTGCATTCATTTTTATGCACCTCTTTCTGTTTATATGTTTATTATTTTTAGTTGTGTATTTGTGCAATAGCACGTAGAATAACAAGTTTGGTTGCTAGGCAACCAAACTAATTAAACAACCTGTCCATTTAATCCTGTGTTGTCAGGTGTGTATTTATGTTAATCCATGTTAATTTAAAAGTGACGTCATAGTCCAGATAATGCATTTTCTTGTTCTCATAAACCACAGATTTATCAAAAAGTGAAATGTCTGCTCAAACCACAGTTGGAGCAGGGTCATGTGTATAGAGTTCTGTTGCGTGTATCTGAACTCTGAAGTGACCCAAATTTTTTTCAAGTTTTTTAGAGTAACCTAAGCCAACTCCCATAGCTCTAGGACCATGGGAAAGGGTAGCCCATCTAAACCACCTTCAGGCCTGTTTCGAGAAATTGTCCATCTAAACCATAAAAACCCTTGTGTGTGTGTGTGTGTGTGTGTGTGTGTGTGTGTGTGTGTCAGTGTGTGTGTGTGTGGTCAGCCTTCATCCTTCCTGTCAGCAGAGCAAAGCTGTATCAGTGTCTCATCCAGGTCTCAGCTCCTCAGGCTTTCTTCAGAAGAGCTGTCACTGTTGGAGTATCTGTTGCACAAGTGCTGCACATATCTGATCTAAGTTCTTTCTGAATCCTCACATCTAAAGTTACAGAGAACTTTTACAAACTCCCTTCTTGTTGGCTGCTACAAGCCGACAGCCTCCACACATCAGAGGCCTGCACACCATGAGCTTCCTGCACTTCCTGCTGTTGATGACAGCTCTCTCTCCGATTGGGAGATTAGACTGATGTGACTGTGACATCATGACGTCACTATTCAGAGCCTGCTGTTTAACATGGTGCTCACAGAGAGACAGAAACAGCAGCAGCACTCTGTAAGCCAGGTCCACTCTACTTGGAGGAAGTAAAACGCCTCATTTCATCAAGATGGAGACACTGAAAGAACACAACCAGCAGCTGTGACACATCAGCTTTTCCTCTTAATCTACTCAGTTCATGGATGTTCTGACACACGTCCTGCCTCGTGCTTCAACAGGAAGACTCATCAAGTTGATAGCAGCTTCAGAATAAGTGTGTATAAGTATTAAAACACTAAACTGTGACTTCAATGAGTCTCCTTTATTTGAACTGATTCATAAAATGATCATAAACACATGACAAATGAAATCTATTCAAACTCTGAAGTTCACCTCATCATATCCCAGTGGCAGACAGAACAGGCCCCCTGAGTGACAGCAAAGCAGTGAGCCCCCTGCTGGTGATCAGCTGCATGTACCAGAAGCAGACAGAGATTTCTGATATGATGTTAAAGGTGTCACAGAGGAGGATCCGACTGTCTGACCTCTGATTCTTCTGTCAGCATCAGACACATCACAGTTTGATCAGTTTTCAGATCACACACAGCAGCATCAGTAACACTGAGCAGACATTACACACTCCATCAAACACACACACACACTGCTCACTTATAACAGGGATAATAAGTAAAGTTCTTTACAATAAATTCACATTCACATGTTATTATCACTTCACACATGGCACAGTATATATGGCAGAGAGTTAAAGGTGGAATATGTAGTCAGAGTTAATACCAAATATTGACACTAGGTGGCAGCACTTCAGCCTCCATCCACTGCTGCACTACCAGCACCACTCTCAGTGCTTTTTGTTTCCAGTGACTGTACAACATGATTCAATCCATGTTATTTATATGACAAACTATGTGTAGTGTTTCTATGTGTGTAGCTGACATGTTGCTCAGCTTCCATTGGACACATATACTAGATGGAAGCTGCAGCAGGATTGGCTGATGACTGATCACAGGTGTGAACAATCAGCCGGTGACGAGTGGAGCAGGAGCAGCTGCCCATGCTGCAGAGACACAAACAGCAGCAGCACTCTGTGACCCATGTCCACTCTGTGTGTCCTCCAGACAGTCTGGAAATGAGAGGAGACAGAACATTATCATACATGTTGCATAAGTAAAGTCACATGACATGCACCACTGTAAATAAAGGAAACCACATATTTTTAAGACACTTAGAGCACAGAGCCCAAGAAATAATATAATCTAAAGCTCACAAGACACAAGACGAACAGAACAGAACAGAACAAATACTTTATTTATCCCAAACTGGGAAATGTTTTCTATTGCAGCAGCAATGTACAGGGTCAGTATCATCCTATCTGCTGGTAAAAGTCTTTCTCCCCGTCGGGGAATCGAACCCCGGTCTTCCGCGTGACAGGCGGAGATACTATCCACTATACTAACGAGGAATGCTGACAACCACCATCTGTCATAGCAGCAGCCACCTGGTGCGGTCATGTGTCAGCTGGGGTGTGACGGAGTGGCTACGTCAGTAACTGTGGGCAGACTGCAGGTGTGTGTGCACCCAGACACACACAGGTCCCAGCTGAGAGCAGCCGGACCTTCCTGTCCTCCTGTCCATCGCTGTCCAAGGTGAACCGACACCACCAGACCACAGGGCCATTATTTATTTAGCAGGAAAGAAGAAGATGCTCTGCAGCATTCAGGTGTGTTAACACAGTGCAGAGAGAGGAAGACATGAACAATGGTGTCAGAGCAGCAGCTGTTGCTGCATCAACCTGGAAATCAAACTGTTTATATATATGCACAAACTGTACGTTCATAAGTCACATGACATGCACACTGTAAATAAAAAGGAAACCACATATTTTTAAGACTCTTAGAACACAGACAGAAGTATGAATTATATATGGTTACAATCAAAAATAATTGAATGCAAATGAATTATTTTGTGAAATTTAAATCAAAACCTAAAAACACCAGAATCAGCAAATCACATGTTTGCATTACAGTGGTCCCTCCTATAACCAGTTCACCTCTCACCTTGTTTTTCTCTTACAGCTCATTGAGTTCTGGTCCGGATAGTCCGTAGACCAGTGTCAGTCCATCTCCAGAATGCAGAATGCTGCTGAAAACAGGTTTGATCTTTGGTTTCATTCTGTAATACTGGACTTATTTCCTACGAAGGTTTGAACTCTGACAGTGTTTAAACAGAGAGAACGGAGTTTAAAGTGTGCAGTGAGGGGTTCACAGCCTTAAAGCATCTAGAATAATCAAACATGGAGCTGACTACTTCCAGAGCTCCACTGTCATGGCTGTCATGTCATATAATAAATGTTTTACAATAAATACATAATATCATTTATAAATAGCTTTAATAAGTATAGGTTTATTATGTGTAAAAGCATGATGACCTATGGAATGATAACACTAAAAAACTCTGCTGCTCCAGGAACGGTACAGGCGGTGACTCCTGCAGTCCGCCATCAGACTCATCATGTAATTTAACCACAGGGATTAATAAAGTCATTCTTGAAAATATTCATGTATTGTTTCTATAGTTTTATATGTTTAGTAAATATAGGTTTATCACTGCTTTAGTATATAAGTAAACACATGAACTAACACTAACAAACAAACCCCAGTGAACCAGGTGGAGCTGTGCAGTGTGCAGCAGCATGATCACAGAGCTCCTGTTTGAACGGGCAGTGAGGATGAGCTCTCTGAGTGGGGGCTCTGGGCTCTTGACGCGGGTTCTTCTCCACATCGTATCCTCCGGCAGCCAGAGCCTTCTGGAGGGCGGCTGCAGACACGCCGCTCCTTGGAAGCTGCTGTTAATCATTTGTCTTGTTGATGAAGCTTCTCAGTCATCCAGGTCACTTTCATTCACAGGGTTGAGGCGAGGCCTCTGGACCTGCAGTCTTCTTATGTGTGGATGCTGCTTAGAGCAGCTTCATCAGTTCAGTTTGGTGGGAAACATGGTTAATAAATGGTCATATGAGGGCCAATCAGATGTTTTCTTCTTTCTAGACCAAGTGTGAACAGCACTGGCCTGCAGACAGCAATCCATGCTGCTATGGAGAGCTGTTAGTCACTGTCCCAACAGAGCAAAAGGAGCCCAGCTGGACCCTGAGGGAATTTCAAGTGAAACGTGTAAAAACCATTCAAACTTGTTCGTAGAGAAGATTGAAGCAAGGCGTCTGGACTTGTAGAGTTTTCTAGAAGACGTTTCGCTGCTCATCCAAGCAGCTTCATCAGTTCAAACTTGTTACTGTGTAACTACAAACCTATCTTATAGCTGAAGAGTCACACTGACCTGTGTCAGAGCCATTTTTCCATATTTCCTCTTTTTGAATCCACCAACACTGAATTGTGGTTCAGACAATACCTGAATGGCTGTCTATGAATGTTCTTCACAGGGAAACTCGGTTTATTTCTGCTTTGCTTTATTGAATCGTGTAGTGTCAGAATCAATCTTATCAAAATAACACAAAATAAACGTGTAAAAGCGCACATTTACGGAGCGTCAGTGAACACACCACGACTTATTGTAAATGTGTAACACAGCAACATTTAAACTTTGCCTTGTTGGTCCTATCATGAGCTACATATTTACAATAAATGTGTTTAGTGTTGGTGGAAGCAACAATACTCCAGATGACCAGAACATGTTTTAAAATGACATTAACAGTGAGAACTGTAGCAGCTTGCTTAGCACACCATGCAGGTAAGTGCACTTTAAATTAAGGACTGTATGTTAACAGTTTGCCACTAATGTCCCTGAACATGTTTGGATTCCACAGCTTTAGTTTGAAGCAGTGTTTTACTAATAATTTATGCTTTTACCACATGTTTAAAATCAATCTTATCAACATAACTAAACACAAAATAAACGTGTAAAAGCGCACATTTACGGGGCGTCATTGAACGCACCGCGACAGCGCCACAAAGATTTAGCGCAGTTAAACGCAGCGATCGTAGTGCGCTCTGACCAGCTGTGCTTCAGGGTTGGTTCAGAAAGGTCCACAGCTGCGTGGTGGCGCTGCAGCGTCTCTCTGAGTCTTTCTCTGTGTCTTTGCTTCTTTTTAACGTCCCGGGCAGGAGCAGGTGAGTGATCGCAGTTCCGCCGACGTCACAGGTTGAGGAGAAAAAGGGCAATCGGGCAGTTCAACACAAATTTTAGAATTCAAATGTAAATGTTTCTGATCCATCACCAGAACACTGGGAAACACATTTACTACCCTTTGTGTCATCAGGGACAAAAATGTCCGCTTCTAAAAACTGCTCTAAAAACTGAACAGATTCATATTTTTCTGCATCAATATGTGGAACAACTTCAGGACTGCTCAGAACTACCAAACATGACATCATTGGAGGAGTTTAACGCTTTAAATGCCAGTTAGTTGCCAGTGATTGAATGCCAAATTTGATTCTTCCACCTGTTGAATGTCCACTCAGTGAGCAGGATATGGCAGGCCTTAGGGCAAGTATTGATGTATTGATTGTTTCACAATAAAAGAACACTTCCTGAATGCACTGACACAATAGGTTAGCAGACATTGTAATGCTAAAAAGCTGCACTGCAGTCATAATTAAACTTCTCAGGAGCAACAGTAACATCTGATCTGTGGTCAGTGAGATGTGTCCCTGAATGCACCATGTCTCAATCAATCTTTTTGTTATCACAACCACTTTATTGTACTTGTTGTGACAATTACAATTACATTACTTGTAATGTTACAGTTGATACTAAAACTACACCATGATGTATCATTTATATGTAAGATACTCTGTTACTGAATAAAACTCAACAAACCAGTAATTTGTGTTAGTGTCCCTATTTGGACATATTGCAACGGATTAGACATGCATGCCTATTTTAATCAGAACAGTTGCACAACATTGAAAATGAACATCTGAGGAAAAATTAACATAAGGTTGTAGTTTATCCTTTGAAAGACAAATTCAGTTTACATTATACATTGGCAAATTCCTGGCCCAAATAAAAAGCCTCAATGAGAAGCTTTTTGAAGTCAGAATAACACTTCATGTGTTTCACAGGAAACACTACACTTTTCAAACATGCAGACACAACCGGGTAGCAGACGTTGTGCCTTCCATAATCTGCCTCACAGTCATGATTAAACTTTACAATAAGTGCGAAATCCTTCTTCTCTGATGGAAGAAGCGGAACATGACCTTGCCCTGTGATCCACTGTAAAAACTTAGCAGGTGTGAAGACAGGTTGGCCATCAATGTCATCTTGATGAGCCAGTCCTCCATCTATGGAGTCAATATGAAAATAAGTGTTACATTACAATGTGTTTTTTATTTACATCTAAGTGGTTGTTTAATATAAACAAAGGAGGGCAGATCTCCCTTGTGAGCCAGGTTGTGCTCAAGGTTTCTTCCTGTTAAAAGGGAGTTTTTCCTTACCACTGTCCTTACTTCCTGTAAAGCATTTTGATTGTAAAAGATGCTATATAAACAAAATTGAACTATAAGAAATACCTTCAGCCTCATACAGGAAGTCTTGCAAAAAGTTAATAATCTCCAGCTCCATCTGATGCTTAGTAGAATCTTTCTCACTCAGTTGTGGCTGAATGGAAGCCAAGACAAACTCAGCACTGACCTAGGACGGGAGAAAATACAGGTATCAGCTTTTAAGTTTTATACATTTCTAGAAAGTTTTTCTTGTTCATAATTATAGTAACTCATGTTTGTCTTTACCTTTCTGTCTTCCATGGGAACAAACAGGGGCTGGCAGATATCTGGGTACTGTCTCATCAGTGAAAGAAGGTTGTACAGCTTCAAGCCTTCTTGTAGTTGTTCCATCATAGGCTGCAACCTCAGCACCGCGTGAAGTACGATGGCACTAAAACAGTAGAGAGTACACAATCTTACTCATGTACCTATTAACTACACCAGTGCGTTCATAAACAAACGCACATTAGAACATACCGAACAATGGAATCCTTATTTTGAATGGAGATCACACCAGTGTATCCACAGTTTAAGATTTCAGCAGTTAAGTCCCTGATTGAATCTTCAGTTGACATCGCAACCTAAAACTGAAGAAAGGATCAATCCAATACTTCCATCACATAGATCCTATACCTGGTCAATTAAACTTTTCAATTGAACATCTGCAACAGCATCACTGGTGAGAAGAGTTGGGTTTATCTGCCCACTGCACAGGTATTGGTAGGTCCACGGGCTGAAAAAGGCAGGGGCTGGTCCACCTTGTGCAAGGCTGACAGCAATAATCTCGCCTACAGTCCTATTAACACAAACCAAACATAAGTGAATGTCATGCTAAAAACATTGATTTGTTTCTCTTTATCTGCTAAGAACATAAGCACACCTGTAGAGGCCACTGTCATAGTCATTGAGAGAATACCGGGGGCTCCTCTGATGTGGCGGTCCATCAAAGAAACGGCTCTCGATCCCTGCCACCATTTCTATACACAATTACAAACACTTATGGTCATAGTCCTAGCATGCATTCATTAACATGATGAGCCAAAATCTGCAAAGGAAAACTTACTCTACATGTCTGGCATTGTGCTTTTGGCATATTTTGGAATTCAGTGGCATCTGAATTCCAAAATGAAGGAGACAGGTCAAATCCATGTTGCAAAGGCACTATGAACACGGTGTTTTTCCCTGCCGCTGTGACAGTGTATCCATGAGAATCAGGTGGAATCATGATCAGTCGCCGCCTCCCCTGGCCACCTGTAAACACAAAAATTATTGTATTTGTGTGTCTTTGCACTTGAAAGGCATTATCACACACATTGCTGTGTATTATAGTTGTTATATTATTGGTTTGCTCCACCTGAAGCCTTATAGAGCAGCCATCCTCCTGTGCATCTTTGGGTACTCATGTTGGAGTAGTCTGTCAAACTAAGACAATTACAATTACATAAGGTATCATCTGTCAATTATAATTTAAAATTATTATTAATCAATTATATTTGATTACTGCAATACCTCCTCATGGCTTAAATCCTTTGACATGGTGAGATGCCTTTTTCCAAGTCCTGCCAGGGTAAGTTCAAACTCTTCTGATGGGTTTGGGGTAGTCTCTGCATTTAGGTTTAGCAGGTATGTGTAGAAAGTAAATGGCTTCCAAGCTTTGGTAGATGATGTACCACAGCTCTTTGGAATCTTTCCTCTTCCGAATGAACTTTTTTGTATGAAAAATCCAGGGAAAGATCTGAATAATTTTAAAATAAAAATAAAATATGAATATTGCATATACTTACACAGCATCACATGTACCATTCAAAATACTTTTAATTAACATAGAAAATGAGACTGCATTAAAATCTAAAACCTGGCCATCTCTTGTTCTACAGAAGGAGAAGCTTGATCCAGTTGTCTTCCATGCTCTTGCTGTCCCTGAGACACATTCTGTGTCAGTACATTGATAAGGGTCTGTGCAGATGTTAACAAAGACATTTCAGAAAACTAAAATTAGCTGTATCACCAGTTATCGAAGGGGAAGCTTAAATACATGGATAAAACAGGCAAAAAAATAGGTTATTAGCTGTTAGCGCAAGACAGTTTAAGCTAGCAACATGCGTCATTATCATCCTGTGCAGAATAAAAGCATCTTTCCTTTGTTCATGTTACATAAATGACAGGTCTGTTTATTGCTGAGGTCGAACTCAGAAAGACTCATTAGATAGAAAAGAAATAGTAACAATTCTTACCTGCATTGATGTCTGTGGCCCTGGTGGAGCGGAGGCCATGATGCGCCATGAGTACTGCGGGCACGCGATCGATCACTGACAGATTTGTCAACTGTAAACTGTAGATTATTCCATAATGTGTTGACTCAATATAGTGATTGTTACCAGGTCTGCTTTGAAGCATCTTATACTTTGACTGGTGTCAATGTTTTGCAGCAGGTCACATCAATATGAAAGATAGCGCGTGTTGAGGTAACTCTTTGAAATGTCCAATGTTCCCTGAAGGCACCGTGGCTGAGCAAAGCCCTTAGCCTTCATTGTCCTGCTGTCACTCAGCAGGCCACACCCATGTCCCCTCCCCAAGCAAAATCGGGGTCAAAACCTCAAAGGTGAAAAAAGGAGAGGCGAAAGTGGAAAAAAGATTTGAACCTGAAAAGTAAATCTGAAGCTGAAAAAAGATTTGAACCTGAAGACACAAGATGTGAAACTGTAAAAAATTAAGATTTGAATCAAAAAAATCTGAAACTGAAAAAGAAAAATGGTAAATATGAAAATAATTATTGAAATGAAACCTGAAAATAAACTATTTATTCAAAAGAATTTCAAAGTTGATTCCAAAAAAATTTTGAACTGAAAAAAATCAACATCAAAACATAAATGTTCAGTTTCAAGTTTTAGTGTTTGAATGAAATTTATTTTTTCAGGTGAACAAAACTTATGACCCCGATTTGGCTCCATATCCATGCTGCTTCTGCTCTGCTCCATCCTGTGCTGATCTGCAGTTCATTGATTGCTGAGCTCCATCTAGTGGACAGACAGTAGAAGTGAATCAGGAAATGTCTTTCAGACACTTGTTGGACCGGTTTCACCGTCACTGACGTGTTCAGACTGTGAGGCTGTGAGGAAGTGACGGCGTCCTCAGATCAGATTGTGTCAGACAGCAGGACTGAGGAGGACCAGGAGCAGCTTCTTCTCCACACAGGAAGCTGGAAAGTGTCTGTAAGTCCATCTGAACTGATCCAGCAGGTGAGAGTCCTTCCAGAGAAATCTCTCCATGTCTGATCACACTGTGCTGCATCACTGACTGATGGTACAGTACAGATGTTTCTGCTGCTGATTGGCTGCTTTCTCTTGCTCTTTGATGACTTTTATAGCAGATGAACAGCTGTTTCAGAACAAGTTGTTACTTGTAGTGTTTTTCTGTTCGAGTCACAGCAGACTGTAGAACACAGCTCTCAGGTCACATGATCAGTGAGAAATGCAGGGAGTGTCAGAACCGGTCTGACAGCTTTCTGAGTTTTTGTGTTCACTGAGCTGTGTGGAGTTACTGTAATTCAATTCATGTCAGACAGACAAACAACAAGCGTCTCTGTTGATCGTTCTCTCTGTAAAGTTCAGCAGCTTCATTTGCTCTGAAACTCAGATCGACTCGTTCAAAGCTTCAAGCGGAGAAAAGGTCGCTTTATTCTGACTTTATCAGATCAGTCTGTTTCAGGTTTAACACGCCTGTGCTGCGTTTTATTTTTCATGAATTCATATCGATGATTGAAACTCATCAGAAGAAACATTTTCTCTTCAAGGGTTCATAAATATGTGAATCTAATATTTGCCATGAGGAGAAGTGTGTCAGTCCTCAGAGCTCAGACAGTAGCTGCTCATGTGTTTGTCCTTTCTATAGAAAACAGTCCACAGACTGTTACAGAGGAAGGTCTCAGTGCTTCACTCAGTCTGTTCACACTGTGACAGAAACACACATGAACACATGTTCATTTATTCACATGTTCACACATGGAGAGAAGTGACAGAATTCTGAAGCAAACACTGAATGTGTGTGTGCACTGTTCCACTTACAGCATGTGACATCAATAATAACAGCATCAGAGATGTTGGTGTGTTTACAGACTCACCAAAATAAAAGCCTGAGAACCAAACCTGGTCTGAGGCTCTGATGCTAAGCTAACAGCATGATTAGCCTGTTAGCATCTACATGAAGGATCAATAACAACATGCTGACTGTGTGTTTCTGTGTCATGTTGCTGTGTTTGTGTGAAGGTGTGAGCTCTGCTATGAGTCAGTGTGAGGACAGAGAGGAGGGAGTCCCTCCCTCTAAAAGCCCTCTGTGTGGGGACCATGAGAGCCGGACCAAAGCTCAGAGGTAAGAGGACCGTCTCTGACTGTCCATGACTCTTCTCCATGTCAGAGCTCACACTCACATTATTCACACATCTGTGTGTGTTCAAGAACAAAGCAGCAGCACACTGCACACTCTGCTGGACCTGGACCTGGACCTGGACCTGGACCTGGACCTGGACCTGGACCTGGACCTGCCAGCTGTGTGTCCATGAAGAGTGATCGGTCAAAGGGTCATCCCATGAATTTCAAAGATGTTGATCCATCTGAGGGTCAAAGGTCAGAGTTAATGTCACAGCTGCAGTTTGTTTCCATCATTATTAAACATTTAAAGTGTAACATGATGTTCAGCATCATTTTTCCAGAAGAAGCTCAGAGTCAGTGTTTGTGATTCTCTCAGGATCCAGGATGTGAGAGCAGACTCTGCTGGACCTGGACCCAGCTGTGTGTCCATGAAAAAGTGATCGGTCGATGGTTCAGCCCATTGAATTCAAGCTGATCAGCCATCTGATGATCAAAGGTAAGAATCACTCTGGAAGTGTCTCCATGCTGTGATGAGCTCTGCTGGACTCTTGGGGTTGTATGTGTCTGTTTGCTCTGCAGGTGGTTGATGGTTTGGAGCATCTGTAGCACAGAGTAATGCATATTTACAGTGCTGCTTCAAAGTGTATGAATCATTTAAAATCTTCTATATGTCTGCATAAACATGACTTAAACATCTGCCTCACTGTACTAGAAAGGCAGCCCACTGAAACAAAGTATGGAAAGACATTTCAGTAATAAAACATTAAATAAATGATAGATTCATACACTGTATGTAAATATTATTGTGCTGCCCCCTATAGTCAGCCAAAATCCTATGTTTGAGTTGAGATTGTCCTACGAGGCTTCCGTAGTAGCATAATGGTTCCAGAGCCAAGTGGAAAGTTTCTGCTGTGTTTTTTCATCCTGCTACATGTTTTTTAGTCGTCTGAGAATATCTGTCTGTAAGTATTATGTTTCATAAGCCCTTACCTTACGTCATGCGCTCATAGGAGGCACTTTAAGTTATTTAAGTTTAAGAAAACGGGTTAAAAGTGTGACGCTAATAGCGCTAGCGACCTTATGGGTTTTCAATGCAAATTAGCATTGTGCTAATCGCTAGCGGTTTATGCATTTTTTCTGTTGTCTAGCTCAGCTATGTTTTGTCGGCCTGCAGAATTCAGCATTGATCGTGTTTCGGGTCATATTTATGCAGAAATATAGAAAGTTTGACCAACTTCCCAAAACGACTGTAGCTGTCAGCCTATATGTAGCTAGGAGCTAGTCTCCTCCTCCTCAGATTCCCAGGGTCCTGGTTTGGATTTTTGCACGTACCTCACACTGCTGATTATTCTGACTTGAACACAGCCTGTGCAGAACTTTAAGGTGGCTTCTGTTCTTCGGTGTTTTTGGTTGAATTTGGTCAAATTGTGATCAAATAAATTGTGTGATAACAGTTGTTCAGTCTCTTGTAGTGGCCATCATGGACACTGATCCAGCTCTGTGTCCATGAAAAGTGAACATTTCACAAATGTTGATACCACTTTAAGTCCTGTTTCTGTAACTTAGCAGAGTTCTTCAATGATCATGTGGGTCTGCTTGGCTCTGTAAAAGACCCATAAGCAGGTCTGTGTTTGTAGATGTATAATAGAAAGTATCAGTGTATTTATGTTGTCATGTTATCATCTCATGGTGGTTTCTGAAGGCTTTAAGTAAAGGAAATAACAAAGGTCTGCAGTGTGATGATATAGACTCTATATCATCACACTGCAACATTGTCTGACTGCGATTCATTACAAACCCATCCTGCTGCACATCGTTTAATGTTAAAGAAAGAGAAACATGATGAGTGGAAGATTTAACTGAACTCTTACAGCTGTGCTGGCAGCCATTAAAGCAGAATATGTGAAGAAGAACAAATTACAAACCTGCTGGATGCAGCTGAACAGTGTGGAGTCAGGATAGTTTTCATTTTTAATACACACATTTTGTGTATTAATTAATTTTCTTCACCAGTCTGTTGACTGTTGTGTATCTGTTTAAAGTGAAAACACATCAAAACACTTAGTGAAGTGATTGTGTTGTTAAATGCTGATGTTTCTGTCACAGACTGCAGCAACCCAGTGTTCAGACTCCTGCTCAGGACGCCATATTTATGGTGAGTACAAACAGCTTCTAACTACAACACAACAGTCCTGGTGCTCTACAGAGACCCAGAGCCTGACCCCTGAGCAAGCATTCACAGAGACAGAACTGTGGTAGTAATACTTATAACTACAGCAGCTGTGCATACACAACACTTCATATCTAATGTTGTAGATTCAAGTAATACATGTATGAACATAAGCTGTAATATCATGAAACACTAAACTGTTATTCTGCTCCTCAAAGTCTGAGAGTTTATACTCTGTTGTTCTGTTCCAGCTGCTGGAGGAGAACATTGTCAGGTTTGTGAAGGATGAGCTGAAGAAGATCCAGAAGCTCCTGAGTCCAGATTACCCAGAATGCTCAGAGAGCCAGAGGGAGGATGAGGAGGATGAAGAGCAGAGGAGCAGCAGAGAGTCATTAGTGCAGATCACAGTGCACTTCCTGAGGAGGATGAAGCAGGAGGAGCTGGCTGAGCGTCTGCAGAGCAGTAAGAGGATTTGAAGAGCTTTAACATGATGGAAAGAGGAAATGAAGTTTACATTTACACACTCTGCTGTTAATATGATGCAGACATCTGTGAATTCTTCTGACTGAAAACACAAACTGTTTGTCTACAACTGATGAACAGATTTCATGGAGACAGAAAATATTTATTTGACACATTTATTGTAGCGTTCACTTATTAATGACATTTATTGTTTGTTCAGGAACTCCTGCTGCAGAGTGTGGACGTAAACTCAAGTCTAACCTGAGGAAGAAGTTCCAGTGTGTGTTTGAGGGGATCGCTAAAGCAGGAGAGCCGACCCTTCTGAACCAGATCTACACAGAGCTCTACATCACAGAGGGGGGGACTGCAGAGGTCAATGAGGAACATGAGGTCAGACAGATTGAAGCAGCATCCAGGAAAGCACACAGACCAGAAACAAGCATCAGACCAGAAGGCATCTTTAAAGGCTCACCTGGAAGACAGGAACCAATCAGAACAGTGATGACAAAGGGAGTGGCTGGCATCGGGAAAACTGTCCTAACACAGAAGTTCACTCTGGACTGGGCTGAAGACAAAGCCAACCAGGACATCCAGTTCACATTTCCATTCACTTTCAGAGAGCTGAATGTGCTGAGAGAGAGAAAGTTCAGCTTGGTGGAACTTGTTCATCACTTCTTCACTGAAACCAAAGAAGCAGGAATCTGCAGCTTTCAGCACCTCCAGGTGGTCTTCATCTTTGATGGTCTGGATGAGTGTCGACTTCCTCTGGACTTCCACAACAATGAGACCCTGACTGATGTCACAGAGACCACCTCAGTGGATGTGCTGCTGACAAACCTCATCAGGGGGAAGCTGCTTCCCTCTGCTCGCCTCTGGATCACCACACGACCTGCAGCAGCCAATCAGATCCCCCTGACTGTGTGGACATGGTGACAGAGGTCAGAGGGTTCACCGACCCACAGAAGGAGGAGTACTTCAGGAAGAGGTTCAGAGAGGAGGAGCAGGCCAGCAGGATCATCTCCCACATCAAGACATCACGAAGCCTCCACATCATGTGCCACATCCCAGTCTTCTGCTGGATCACTGCTACAGTTCTGGAGGACATGTTGGAAACCAGAGAGGGAGCAGAGCTGCCCAAGACCCTGACTGAGATGTACATCCACTTCCTGGTGGTTCAGACCAAAGTGAAGAAGATCAAGTATGATGGAGGAGCTGAAACAGATCCACAGTGGAGTCCAGAGAGCAGGGAGGTGACCCAGGCTCTGGGAAAACTGGCTTTTGATCAGCTGCAGAAAGGAAACCTGATCTTCTATGAGTCAGACCTGACAGAGTGTGGCATCGATATCACAGCAGCCTCAGTGTACTCAGGAGTGTTCACACAGATCTTTAAAGAGGAGAGAGGCCTGTACCAGGACAAGGTGTTCTGCTTCATCCATCTGAGTGTTCAGGGAGTTTCTGGCTGCTTTCCACCTCATACGCTGTTTCATTGATGGGGACGATGAAGAACTGCTGGACTTCCTGAGGGGCGACGAGGACGACAGCGACGAGGACGACAGCGATGATGATGACGATGGCAACAATGACGTGAACCAGTTATCTCTGGATGACATCCTGGACAGAGTCATGGAGAAATCTCTGAACAGTAAACTGGCCACCTGGACCTGATGGTTCGCTTCCTTCATGGTCTCTCCCTGCAGTCAAACCAGAGACTCTTAGGAGACCTGCTGGGTCAGACAGAGATCAGTTCAGAGGCCATCCAGAGAGCCATCAACAACCTGAAACGGAGACGCACTGATACAGTGTCCCCTGACAGAAGCATCAACATCTTCCACTGTCTGATGGAGATGAACGACCTCTCAGTGCATCAGGAGATCCAAGAGTTCCTGCAGTCAGAGACCAGATCAGAGAAGAAACTCTCTGAGATCCACTGCTCAGCTCTGGCCTACATGCTGCAGATGTCAGAGGAGGTTCTTGATGAGCTAGACCTGATGAAGTACAACACAACAACAGAAGGACGATTGAGACTGCTTCCAGCTGTGAGGAACTGCAGAAAGTTCAGGTGAGTCCAGATGTGACCAATCAGTGTAGATTACTGGTTTAGTTCTTAGACACATTCACACTGTGTGTTCTCTCTAACAGAGCTCCTTGTGTTCATTGACACATCACATCAGCTGTGTTTTTGTCTCAGATGTTCTTCTACTGTGAAAACATTGTTTTGTATGTTTCTGTTTGAAGCTGTTAAATGAATGGACAATAAATGTGTCTTTATTTGTAGTTAAAACAGCTGCATGTGGCCAAAGAGCTGCACAAACTACATAGATACAAAGACTGCAAAAACTGCAGCACAACATCATGGTATGCAAACATGCAGACACATACCATTACACAAACAGTTCATCAGGATGTCACACAACAGAATAACTCTTTAAAGTCTCTGCATGAAAGAGAAGAATTTATCTTTCACCAATATCAGCTGGAAGAACCTACAACAGAGGAATAAAGTGAAATACACTGTCAAAATGAGACGATGAGAATGATCAGAACTATTGTTACATGTCAAACAGTCAGATCAAATGAGATCACTGCTACTACTTAAAGTGTCCCTTTCATAATGTTCTGATATTTCTGTCATCACAGACTTTCTGACTGTGACCTCTCAGAGACTCACTGGGAAGTTGTGGCCTCAGCTCTGAAGTCCGACCCCTCCCATCTGACAGAGCTCGACATGAACCAGAACAACCTGGAGGATTCAGGACTGAAGCAGCTATGTGCTGGACTGGACAGTCCTCACTGCATACTGCAGGTTCTTAGGTCAGTTAATGTTATTATTAGGCTGAGGTCCAGTTTTAAATCATCTGTCAGGACTGACAGACAGAAAAGGACCACAGACATGTGTATCTTCAGTCACTGTTGCTCTGATGACAAATCAGATCTACTCATATGTTCAAATGTTGCTCAGTAATTCAGTGAATAATTATTATTTTCTTCCCTCCAGTAATCAGTCATCTGTATGTTTTAATTGTTATCCCATATTATTAGATGATCAGGGTATCAATGGCTCTATCAATGTCTTGTATTGTTTTATTAGGTTGTGTGGCTGTGGTTTGTCAGAGATCAGCTCTCTGGGATCAGCTCTGAAGGCTAACCCCTCCCAGCTGAGATATCTGGACCTCAGTGAGACCACCTGCAGGATGTGGAGGCAGCTACGTGGTTTTCTGGAGAGTTGTGGACTGCAGACTCTGAGGTCATCTCAATAGTTTTATGTGTTGTGATGTAAAGTTTGTGGTGGGGTTAGCTCTGAAGTCCCAAGACTGCAGATCCTCGGGTCAGGGTAAATCTGGGTGTTGATCCAGTCTTCACATTTCATTGGTTGATCGGTTGGATTTTTGCTGCTTATGTTTTGAACTGATGATGCATTACTAACCCCACCCAACCCCAGATGTTGAATGTCTGTAGGGTTTAGTTCTTGCTTTTGAGTTTATGATTTTGTAACTCTACTCTGTCAAGTTGTCTGATCAATGAGGGAGGTTTGGGTTTACTGAAGCTCTTTGAGATGCAGCATGGTTTTGTTTTCAGTTGTATATCAGCATGAGTTGTAGATATAACTAGTACAAATGAGTTCCAAATAAAATTGTTGGAACTTTCTGGTGTAAATATTTCCGACAAACAATGTGAATATAGAAAACACTTCAACAACATGTAGCGCTCCCCTCTGTAGTCATATTGATGATGTTATGTGCGATCACAGACGGAGATCCAGAAGCAGTACATTTACTCACTTTAATAGAGAAAACAAAAAACTACCACTGAGGCGAAACTGAGCTGAGTCCAAAATATAACCAAAAAACAACCACAAGGGCGAACTACGAGGTAACTTGAAGGGAGGAACGAAAAAACAACCACGAGGGCGAAGCACAACTCATGTCCAGGGCGAGAACAACCGGTGTGCGTGGCTGGAGGCCTAGGCAAAAAACAAGGTAAGTCACTGTCACTTAGAACGGACAGAAAAGGTGGCTGGTTGCTTAGTACGAAAATAGCAGTGAAGAACTGGCGCCGAGGAGAAGGGAGGCGGCGCTTAAGTAGCCGGCGGAATGACGGGAAACGGAACCCAGGTGAGAAGAAGCCACGACTCCACCCAGCTGGACCATCGCGCCTGGAAAGAACAAAACAAGGAAACGAGCAAGAAATGAAAAACACAGGAAGTGCCAGAGGAGCAACTCTCACCACATTACAGATGAGGGCAGGCTTTTAGGTTCTTTTAAAGTATTTATCCAATGTTTCTTAACCCTGATTAACTCAGTTTTAATTATTATCTTGGATGTCCCTTTAATACACACAAGTGCAGTGTTTGACCCATCAATCAAATGGCCATCTTTAAATTATATTTTTAATGAAGATCTTAACTACGTCTGCATATGTCTCTGCAATTGAATCTCTGCCCTTTCTCAGGTGAGTAATAAGTAACACAACACAAGGTTTTAGAAAAATAATTCTCAGTTATTTAAGAAAAGGTTAATGCTGGTGACTAAGAACATGAAAATAAAATTAGAATATTGTTTTGGAGCCTTAAACATCAAATGTCACTTTTTTAAAGAAAAACACTCCAGCTGTTTGGAGGCAAAAACACAATATAACCTTTTTTCTTAACCCTCTAATGAATTCAGAAACTCAGTTTACCAACCTCAAGGTCACTTAAACAAAAGTTGTGGCCCCCACACCTTAATACACTCTATAAAGCAGCAACTTAAATGATTACAGACTGACATATACCGCAGCAGGCCTGATGCGGTGCTTGTGTTCGTGGACGCCCAAAACTTAATGGCCGCTTCACTCTGTGAGCAAAATAAAACAAGCACCTGAGGTGTTCCAGTCCCGTCCTCCAACAGTCACAGGAGCAGGCTCAGCATCAGCATCTCACCACAGACTCCGTCTACTGTCTCTATCCTCTCTTCTTGCCGGAGAAACTCCCAAGTCCTAGTGGCTCCAACCTCCGTCCGTGTCTCTTCTCTGTCCTCAGGTGGAAAACAGCAGATGAGCTCCTCAAACAGTCGACTGAGTGAGTCCAACTAGAGCTAGAAAAAGTCCCTTCACTTGTCATCAACTGACTTGAATCTATTCTTCCAGGTGGCTAACAGCTAGCTTTAGCATTAGCACCAAACATAAACCGTCTGAACTTCGTGCTGAAAGTCTTCCCGCCTCTCAGTATGCTGCTAGACTTCTTCTCACAGATTGTCCTGTCAACAACCTTAAGACACAAGTTACACACCGTTTTGTGCACTGCTAACTTAGAAATGAAGACAGAAAATCTCTGTGTTACAGTTTCTCCGACACACCTCTCCTAGTCTGTGTCACACTGTGCTCACGGTCCTGTCACTTGTTATTAACCCCATCTATGCTGGTGGGACATCTTTCAGCAACATTCTTTAACATAACACAACAAACATGTAACACTTTTTACCCTTTTAAATCACATTTTAAATGCTTACACATTTAAACTTGAACTGAAATGATCAACACTCATTAAAACATGTGGGGATTTTAAACTGGGTTACAAACAAAACACATTTAGGAATGAAACCTTCTAGATGTAGGCTTCACTCAAGAGATTAAATGATGATGGATTGTGCAAGTACATCTATAACATTAAACTGCAACTCATTAAACAAGAAAATATGAATTGACACACTATGAAACAAAGTTAACTAGAAAGCATTTCCTGCAGAAAATGTGAGTTTGGTTGCTGCAGCTGAAGCATTGCTCTGAATGATGTGAAGGATTGCTCTGAATTGCTGGAGAATCTGCAGTCTGAATTTAAGTTGCTTGAAACACTTTGAATAGATGAAGCTGTTTATTGTGAAAAGTAGAAAACCTTTGAACATTAGGAAGTTATGAAACAGAAACGGCTGAAGATGAACAATATGAAGTCACTGACCTTAAAGAATAGCCTGGAAATACACCATAAAGGTCTGAGGCTGGAATCATATCTAAAGCTAATAAGGACAGGCTGTATGGTTTTAATGTGGAAAAGTATCAGAGTTACCTCCCCCAGAACATTTTGGATGAAGTAGAAGCCATTTCCTGCATTCTGGTGGATTTCAACAGCTATTATACTGACAGAAGTAAAGGGTTAACTCAACAACTATTACTGAGAGATTCAATAACTCCTTATTTATTTTAAGCCATGATGACAAATATAAAACCAACTGAAAATGAAACAGTTCTGTCAGCCTCATGGTGGCACTACACTAACAGGTTATTAGAACAAAATGTTTACATCTGTTACTGTCTACCTCTGTGCCACCATGACTTTAACCACAAAAACCACATTTCTGTTTCACTGTATTCCCAATGAGGCCATCAGCTGCACTGTCAGGTTTTAGAGACTTCACAGAACAGATCAGATTAAACAGATTAGAAACAGATTACCCAAAGCCTCCAAAAAAAGCTGCACAACAGGTAACTTAGTTCACATGAATCTGTGCTGATGGTCTGCTTGTGTTGATCAGCACACAATCAGTTCACATGAAGTGACTGAAACACAGAGGGAGGATCAATATAGAAGGAAACCCCGCTCCCTGTCTCTCACTCCTGGCCTGCCCTATATGCCATAACGTCTGCTGCACGGTGTGCTTGCAGCTGAATCTCAGACCTCACTGGCAACAATACATTTTTTCTGATTGGCTGATTCTGTTCTCTGCCATAGAAATGACAGATGATTAATAATAAAAAGTGTACAAACATAATTCACAAATTATAACCACTGACATTACTAAGCTTAGACAATAGTGTCCTTTCATGTTGTAGAATTGTTTTTTTCATTGCACTGCTCTACTTTTTACATTATTCAGTATTGTTAAATGTACACATTTCATTTCTTTCAGGCTGAGCAGCTGTAACCTCTCAGAGAGAAGCTGTGAAGCTCTGTCCTCAGTCCTCAGCTCCCAGTCCTCTAGTCTGAGAGAGCTGGATCTGGATAATAATGACCTGCAGGATTCAGGGGTGAAGCTTCTTTGTGCTGGACTGGAGAGTGCTGACTGTGGTCTGGAATCACTGAGGTCAGGATCTGGTTGTTGATCATTTAAATGCATACCTTAACATTATGTTTGAAGCTTTTCTACATGCAGTTCATGTGTTGACATGTGGAGGCTTTCAGATTGACACTAATGTGCACTGAATTCTACCCAAGTAAAAATATCTTTATTGTCATTATTCACAACAAATTACCATTCATTCATTAATAACAACTAATTTGCATTTCTTTCAGTCTGAGCAGCTGTAACCTCTCAGAGAGAAGCTGTGAAGCTCTGTCCTCAGTCTCAGCTCCCAGTCCTCTAGTCTGAGAGAGCTGGATCTGGATAATAACGACCTGCAGGATTCAGGAGTGAAGCAGCTGTCTCACGGATTAGGGGGTCCAGACTGCAGACTGAAGACTCTCAGGTCAGGATCCAGCTTGTTGATCATCAGTTAAATTCTGCTTCATGTTCATGTTGAAGATCTGTTGGATTTTCCTTCTTTCTTCTTGAGTTCATGACATGTTTTGTTCCTCAGTCTGTCAGGTTGTCTGATCACATGGAGGGCTGTGCTTCTCTGGCCTCGGCTCTGACCTCCAACCCCTCCTATCTGAGAGAGCTGGACCTGAGCTACAATCATCCAGGAGACTCAGGAGTGAAGCTGCTGTCTGCTTTACTCAACAGTCCAGATTGTAGTCTGAAGACTCTCAGGTACACAGAGACCACAGAGCATGAGTCCTCCTCAGTCTGTCAGTTTAGCTCATATATCCACAGCTGTTGATGGATGGACTGAAACTGCAGAGAAGAATAATCACTGATCCCTGATGTTCATCTTCCTCCATCATTAAGTGTCCATCATGTTAACTTCACTTTTTTTATACACGTTCTTCATGTCAAAATACATACAGACTGATTTTCAGTCACACTTAGTGCAGATCAATACAAAATGATGCCCTACTTATTAATGTCCTCAGCTGTAAGAAGCACTGAATTATTTCCACAAACAAATGTTCCTGAAACAATCCATATGTGAAGCTTCAGAGGAGACAACAACACAATGGTAGAAGGAGGAGTTCCTTCAGTCAGAGACAGAGAGCAGGGAGACACTACAATATTATCACTGTAAAAACTACACACAGACATGAGTGAATGTATTTATTTGAAGTGTGTCAGAAAACTCTTCCATCCATGACACATGTGAACCAGGCTTGTGTTTGCATATAGAGTGAAAGGAACAAACAGTCAGAGACAGTGTGGCTTGTTTGTTGCTTTGGATAAATGCACAATGCTGAGATCAAACCTACACTGTTGCTGCATGAAGAGGATTTTACAGTAAAGCACTGACAGAGAGCAATATTTCACAGAATGGAGGACATGAATAAACACAGAGCAGATCAGGAGAGACTCTTCTGGAGTCGACACAGATGAGTTTCAGTCTGTTTGTGTGTCTCTGACAAACTGAGGAACTCTGCTTCATGTTGATCAGCAGTTTGGACTCATGTTGGTTAGAAAATCATTCTGACTGTGTTTCTTCCTGCAGGGTGGAGCTGGTGGAGAGCAGAGGTTAAAACCTGTTCCAAGGAGGTGTAAGTTTGACTCAGTCTTTCCTCATGTTATTGTGCATGAGTCAGTGTTCTATCAGTCCATCAGAGCTGTTGTAGCGCAGCCTCGGCGGTTGGATTTCTTTGGTGTTTACTGGAGTTTATTACTCCCCAGCAGGAGTTTAGGTTCCAGCTTTGTCATTGGTTTTCCTTTTTTCTCTTGTTAGGGAGCTTTAGTGTGTTGTAGTGTCTCTGTGTGTTGGGCA